>NC_142814.1:50740979-50810361 GCF_049724085.1 Artemia sp. Qi Xiang Cuo
GGCAAGCAAATATTTCCGCCTCATGTAAAGTTAGTACAAATTCAGTTGAATAATCTTAGTTCCTCTTCTCTTAGACTGGCAACACTGTCAGAGACTCATGTTTTCCTATGCACTTTGGATGTGAAAGAAGACTTGTTTTGTAAGGAAGAAGGAAAGATTAGGTATAAACCTTCTCTATGCCAGTTCTATACATCCTACTCATAGTAATTGAACGGGAGGTGTTTTGCACTAAATTATCTGCGTCTTAATTAAAATGAGGCGATTTCTTATTTTTCCTGAAGAATCCTCCAAAGAACTCAAAATGATTTAGTATAGTAGTCTGTAACTGTAAAATGAAAAAAAAAAATAATAATAAACTGTTTTCAAGGGTAAATTCAACAAGTTCTATGAAGATTATTTGGGCCAAGCTTGTTAGCTTCTCCTCTACCACCAGACTTGACTCACTAAACTTAACGGTCTTGCTCATCAGTATCACCAACGTAGATGGAACTAGTTGACAGCGTTGCCAGTCTTCTCCAGGTGGTCCTGTCTTGGTCTAGTTATAGGACCTCATTTGGGTTGATATTACGGCTAATTGGGTTACGACATCAGCCCACCTGGTGCAAATGGCTGGTGACGCCACCTAGCGTCACCAGCCATTTTTCGAGGAGTTGGAATCTCTGATGATCCTTGCAGGGGAGCTAGGCGGGAGGCGGAGTAGGTGGACTTGCTACCTCCAGGAACGAGTTTCTTTTTGAGTAGAGATTTGCCAGCTTGAAAGCCGTAAGGGTCTCAGTATTGAGGATCTAATCATACCATTTGAGGCCTTCTATTCGACCTAGGCGTCCTCTGCCACTAGAGGAACTCAAGCATCTACCAGTCATCTCTCATATGTGCAGCTGCCAAGATATCTTCTTAATGGATGTGCTTCAGGTCGTACAGACAAGTGGAATGAATCATATTTTTCGATCATCATTTTTCAGGGCCCCTGCTGACTGCCACTTCTGTACCGTTTTGGGGGATTCTTCTTCCACTATACGAATGATGTGTGCCAAGTAGTACCATTTCCGTCGGCACATGATACATCTATTTCAGGGAGCTTGCGCGATATAGAGCGGGCTGTCTGGTTGAACATGTACGTTTATGCCAGTGTACATACGCTTTTATTTTGAAATTTTTACATGTCTCAAGTTGCATGGTCCCATATTCTTAAATATATACTCTTGAGTCCTTATTATCAAAGTCAGCAAAACTCAAATTAAATCAAAACAAAACTATGTTTTAAAAAGGAGGCATTTTACAGCTTAGGCTGTTTTTTCTGAGCATAATTACTGTTCTTTTTTGTGTGTCTCCCTCTTTGTTTACTCTTAGACCTCCACCAACGAAAAAGATCATTAGAATACAAAATGCACAGCACTGAAAGCGTTCTGATTTGGGTAATTCAATCCACCAATCTCCTCTTAAAAGCATCATAAAATGTAACAAAGAATACATTTTATCTATACTAAACAGCATTATGTTTAATCACAAGTATTTAAAATTTTGAATATTAAAAAGAAACTAAAAACAAAAATCTACTAAGTCAGAGTTGCATATGCTTCGAAGTTAAAAAAAAGGCGAATATGTCCAGTGGTAGATTAAAATGGCTACATTTTATTCTCTAATATTTAATATACAGGAATCAAGATAGCGAAAAGAACATCTGCCATTTTTGGAAATTCTAAGAGCCAACCGTTTCCAGAAGAGATTGTATGGATACTGGAATCCAACGTGTTCCATAATCTTTTGCAAAAATCACATTTTTATCAAAATATATAAATCCACTGCCACATTTATACACTTGTTTTCCTTCTTGCCACCTATCAACAGGCATTATTAGAATACCCCTTTCTTCACATCGTCTAATCACCAAATCTTTAAAACCCGAGGGCATGGACATCTCCACCCGAATTTGTGGCTGGTTAACACGAGGTGGTGGAGTTGGTAACAACGCAGGCCGAGTAGGGAAAGGTATAAAAGGTTGTGGCACCCTCGGCGGCGCTTCACTTGCCATTTGCACTGCACGGTTCATTATATCAAGTGCTTTTGTGAGTTGTTCTTTAACACTAGGATGCTTGGCAATATTTTCAGGAAAAGGGCCTTCCACCCTTTATACCAATTTGTAACTTCTTCATAATTGGGGTTATGGTTTAGCCATGTGGCAAGGACCTGTAGCCATTTAGGGAAAAAGAATTTTTCAAGCATGGTCGTCACCTGTACAACGGGTAAAGATCTTCCCAAGCCATTACCCAATTCCATTGATCTAAGACTTGAGACTGAGGATTAATTGTCATTGCATTTAGCTCTTTTGCTAGCTTAGGTACGATATGTTTAATCAAAAATGCGTCCATATGCGCTTTAGGAAAAACTGTTAACCAAGGTTCTAGAACAAGTCGCGCTGATTTATCAGAAGGATGCCAGTTAATCAGTGCAAATCCAAGCTTCTGTCTAATTGTTGGATAGACAATATCCAAATTCTGTCCTAACAAAGGAATCCATGGATGAACCCATGAATGGATAGGTATTGTATCCGTGAGCGGGTTCCATGTGTCTACCTCTGACTGTATTTTCGGCAAAATAAAATGATGCAAAATATTATGAAAAATAGTGGGTGGTAAAAGTGGCAGCCACACTTCAATCAAATCAATCATTGGGTCGCAGATGCGACAATTCCAACTGCTAACCGCTATTCGAAACAATGGCATCCAGGCGTTCCATATTAATCCATAATATGGACTAATTTGCGCTAGCCTTGTTTGGTTCTCAAGAATATCTTTAAACTGCTGAAACAAAGTGATATGCTCCTTAGGACTTGAAAGAGGTTGCCAAAGACTTAACCTCTCTCGCATTAAGGGAACGAGGTATGAATTGGCTAGATTACCCATTTCATATAGATGATACTCTTCATAATATTCACTCTGAAGCTGAGTTAGGACTGAAGCTAAGTATGAAAGCGTTAGGGGGTTGGATGTGTCACTAAACCGTTTTTCTAAATCTTCCAAAATTCCGAGGAGTCGAGTTGAGGATTTTAGTTGATTTTCCTCTCGCTCAACTAGGATCTTGAGTGTATTTTCTTCTTGTTCTAAACCAACAATTCTATCATGAGCATGATTCAGCTCTCTTGCATTCCGAATGATTTCATGTTCACACATATCAACAAATAAAGTTACATTATGACGAAGTTCAGGTATATCATAATGAGCAAACTCACGTGTCAAATCAGCAACCGCGGCCTGAGAAGAAATAGCATGATATCCGCTCAAAACTCTTTGTTCTGGTCCTGTCATATCAATTACTTTCACCTTATTATCAACTTGAGTTCTAACAACCCGTCGACCTCCTTTACTCTCTTCTTCTATAACCTCCTCAATGGTTTTATACACGTAATTTGCTTTATTCTTCTTCTTCCCTTCTGAGCGCCATTGATGTGGTTTCAATTCATTTTCCTCTTCAGGTACGGGCTCTGGAGCGATAGGAACCTCCGTGCCGTAGGCTCCAATAGCCCCTCTACCTTTCCGAAGAACAGCCTCAATAGGTTTTGATATTCCCTGCAGTTCTCTTCCCAAACCTTTACCGGGTTGATAACCCATTTGGAGAAGTAGTTTAGCTCCAATGCCCTTTGTGTGAGCCTCCCAGTTTCCCATTTCACCCTTTGATTTGCCAGTGCGTCGAGCTGCTGTACGCTTACGTCTAAAAAAGAATCAACTTAAAAACATCTTTAAAAAGTCTATGTGATTTTAAGATTCATGAATTTGATAATTCTTGCACTAAAAATGCAATTACGCTGACAGGTCTTTGAAGCGACTGAAATGCGTGCACTTTACCTTCATCTGTAATTAGCACCTACCATACGAAACCAAAATTTTTCATAATTTTGCAGTTTTTTTTTCTGTTTTAGTTTCAAGTTCTGAGTCTTCTTTTTTCTTTTCTTATTTATCCCAGTTATATATATATATATATATATATATATATATATATATATATATATATATATATATATATATATATATATATATGCTATTGATTTTACAAAAAGCCTTTAATATATCAACCAATAATAACTCGCAAAATGTCAGCCGAGAGTCGTTTTATTTTAAAATTTAGCATCAAGTGGACCAAAACCCCTCTGGCACCCAAAATACCCAAACAAGGCCTGAATTATAGCACCGAACAGGTAGCTTTACAACCCCCAATAAGAGTTTTAATGCGATTTCAATGGGTTTTTTTACAAGCACATCCCCTACCCTCCCTAGGAGGGCTATCTATACTTAAACCACCGAGTATCTCTACTCAAACAAAAGGAAACCAGAAACCAGTGATAGGATTACCTACAAGAGGAGACACCCTGCATTGAGTACAGCTGGAACAATAGCTGTATCCCTTGAAACACCCCTTGAAAAAAAAACAGAGCATTTAGAATGGTTTTCCAAGTGGTGTTACTCCTGAAAGCCCACCCGTTGATTCCTTTGCAAGCATGTTCAAGAGAGACAACAATAAGGAGAAAATCTAGGGAAATAGTTCACTAGGGACCTTTCAGGCCCATCATTTTTAGTAGCTTAGCACCTGAAATTTTTGTATGATAAATATTATTTTCTATTTGATTCCTGGGATATTTATATGATCCTGTCTGCAGAAGAGGAAATTTAACCCACCATCAGTAATTTGTCAACAAATTTGGCGATTCTTCCCTACTTTGGTGATGAAAACAATTTGGCAATGATCACGGTTGCAGCAGTAGCTGCAACCTAGTAAAAGATAGAAGTAGAAACACCAGTCTCCGGATGCATAGACTGGCATGTCTAAGCACTGAGCTTGATGGTCGTCTAGAAGTTTTGAGATACCAGAAAACCGGTCAATAAACTTTCCAAACCATAATACAAAGTCAGACCTAATTCAAGGGAATGAATGTAACTATCACTGAAAGCAGACCCTGAACATCCAACAAGCACGACTAAGCACACTTGCCATGAAAAGTGTATTTAGGACAGCGCTATTGCTAACAAATTAAAGAAATTTGCTACAGAAAACCGGCTATCGTTGGGAGGTCAACTTCTAGCCTCCGTTGGTTCTCTTGTCCATATCAAATATACCAGAGAGTCGCCACGGTTTATTAGGCAGAGCTCAGTGGTGTCAATTTACGAAAATGCAGGGAGGGGAGCGAAAAAGTATTTTTCAAAATCAAGAGGAAGCCAAATAATCTTAGGGGAACGAGCAATTGCCCCCCACCCAAATTGAGACCCTTAGCAGAGCTACTGGAAGATGTGGTGTTCCAGGATAAATGAAACTTTTCCCCAGTTGCAGCATCTGTTGTGGTGCCATTTTGATATATTACATTAAAAATAGGCCCACTTTAGTTGCTGAACTGGAGGGGCGGCAAAGACTGACATTGCCCACAGATGCTGAAAACCTTACCTACATCTCTGGGCGATGAGTGGTAATTAAGGACTAACCTTAGTCAATACTAACAAAATTCTAACAACGTTTGTATACGCATTATGCTAATTTCTAATAAGTGCAATTGATTGAGTTTAGATTTACTCATCAAAAGTTATTAGCATAGGAAATACGCTTAGTTTTAGGAAAAGGTGAACACCCGTAAAAGGGGCGCAATGCTGATGAAATAATCAAAGTTGACATGTGCTGATAATCCTTCAACAAAGGTCTTATATATTTGTATGTAAACATTCATTATCCCCAGTTAGCCGGAGGCGGTGGAATGGAAAATTTCCTTGATTTGTCATAGATTGCTCTGCCTATGCTCAGTCACATTTGCCGGATGCGTAGGGCCTTCCCCGTCATTATTCAAAAAAAGATGAGATATCAAATAACCCGGCAAGTCTTTTTTTTCAACTGAAAGCAAGGAACAACGTTAAAACTTAAAACGAACAGAAATTATTTCGTATTTGAGGGGATTGTCCCTCCTGAATCCCTCATCTGTTACGCTAAAGTTTGACTTTTTCTCCTAATTCTTTAAGAACGACTCCTGGAACACAAGGACCTATTAACTGGAATAAGCAGCTTTTTTGAAGTACTGAAAAACTTCAACATAACAAGCGAGGGATTGAAGAGAGGGCAGCACCGCTCACATACGAATTTATTTTTATTCGATTCGATTTTAATGTTGCTCCTTGCTTTTAGTTTAAAAAACTGTTTTTATTTAGTACGACAGAACTTCTGCTATTTTCCCGGCATTTATCAAAGCGTGTGCACCCTCCTCATAGAATGCTACCGCCTATGTTGTCAACCATGTGATAACATTTTATTTTAGATATGCATCAGTGCTGAAACGCTGATAGTCAAGGAAAAACTCCAAACGAAGTAATAGATGAAAGTCGTAAGGAGCAAGTTCGAAGCTCTACGGCGGATGGTGAAAACGACCCAACAAAAGTCCTGTATGGGTTCTTTTGTGACATTCGCAGTATGGCGTCGGGAATTAAACCACACTTCTTTTTAGCTCTCCTTGGTGCTTCTTCTACATCGAATGGTGCATTTTTACCCCCCCCCCCGGCCCCAAAATGTTTGTCCGACTCGTAAAAATGAAATAAACGTTTTGTACTCCCCCCCCCCAAAAAAAAGGTCAGTTGGCAGAAGAAATATGCTATCATAAATACATTCTAAAACCACATTGACTATACATGACGTATGACAATCAAGAAAAAAATAAACGATATATTTAAATAGCTAAAAAAAAAAAAATAAGGGTAATATGAGTTAAAAGAACAGACAGAAAAAAAAGTGAAAAGGACAAAAAGCAGATGTTACGGAAAGGACCTTTGCCAAGCCGTCTTCAGTACTAAAAAGAAAACGGAGAAAAATTAACCTTTTGAAGTAAATTCAAACAGAAGCAGAAGAAATACAGTGTTTCTTCTGCTTAAAGTGTTTCTTCTGCTCTGTTTGAGTTTACTTCAAAAGACTAGTTTTTCTTCGTTTTTTTTTTTTTTTACTGAAGACAGCTTGGGAAAGGTCCTTCCCTAACTGTCTGCTTTTTGTCCTTTTCACTTTTTTTCTATCCACTGGCTGATATTACCCTTGTTTTCTTGGCTATTTCATTATATTACTTTTTTTTCTTTTTTTTTCATACGATAAGCTATCACTAATGCAACTTGTTTTCTTAATGAAATTTTTTGTTCAGTACATCTTTTTCTTATTTTAAGCTTCTATTAAGAAGAGTTCAGCTCTTGGAAATTAAATACAAAATGCTAAAAAGCGAAATTGACCTTCTATAACTTTAACCATAAAACAGGGAATAATATAGAAGGAATCGTCTGAAGGAAACGCTATAATAAAAAAAAAACCATCACAGATCAATTCTCCAGTTGACGCTCATTCCAATGCATTTTTCACTTCCCTGACAATGCATACTGTCATATCAAGCAACTCATGTTACCATTGTAGTGCAATAATTTTTTAAGGAGTCAGAAACATAAATTCTTGACAATTTTTTTAAGCCTGCAAGGAGCGCTGAAAAATTCCCCCATTTAGCTAGTGTGAAGATTTTATTCTAAAGTTGTACTACATTTACTTTCCTATGAGGCCTCAGTGATTGGAAGCTTCAGGGATAGCAGTGATCAAGTATGGTTCTGAAACCGAGTGATTTCGGAAGACAGGAGGGGGATTTGTTAGATGTTTTTCGGAAGAATTATCTAAGGATATGACTGAGCGTACTTCAAACAACAAATTTTACAAAAAATATGGTTCTATCCCATTTTCTAGAGAAATAGCGAGAGAAAGGTTAAGATGGCTAACAGACGTTTTGCAGATGAAGGATGGGAACTGCTAAAGATCCTCCTTTTTGGCCATCCACCAAGGGTCGAACGATAAGCAGAACCAAATTTCTGATCTTTCAAAAAGCAGGTCTTCCCTGAATAGGGTGGGAAGAGATCGTAAAGAGGGATTTAAAAGAAATTGGAACTTCTAGGGAGGGTTAAGAGGGAGGCTTTGAATAGACTGGGATGGAGAAGGAGGAGCGTGCGTAGCTATGTTGGCCTCAAGCAGGTCTTCCCTGAATAGGGTGGAAAGAGATCGTAAAGAGGGGTCTAAAAGAAATTGGAACTTCTTGGGAGGGTTAAGAGGGAGGGTTAAGAGGGAGGCTTTGAATAGATTGGGATGGAGAAGGAGGAGCGTGCGTAGCTATGTTGGCATCAAGCAGGTCTTCCCTGAATAGGGTGGAAAGAGATCATAAACAGGGATCTAAAAAAATTTGGAACTTCTTGGAAGGGTTAAGAGGGAGGCTTTGAATAGATTGGGATGGTGAAGGAGGAAAGTGCGTAGCTATGTTGGCCTCAAGCAGGTCTTCCCTGAATAGGGTGGGAAGAGATCGTAAAGAGGGATTTAAAAGAAATTGGAACTTCTAAGGAGGGTTAAGAGGGAGGTTTTGAATAGATTGGAATGGAGAAAGAGGAGCATGAGTAGCTATGTTGGCCTCAAGCAGGTCTTCCCTGAATAGGGTGGAAAGAGATCGTAAAGAGGGATATAAAAGAAATTGGAACTTCTTGGGAGGGTTAAGAGGGACCCTTTGAATAGATTGGGATGGAGAAGGAGGAGCGTGCGTAGCTATGTTGGTCTAAAGCAGGTCTTCCCTGAATAGGGTGGGAAGAAATCGTAAAGAGGGATATAAAAGAAATCGGAACTTCTAGGGAGGGTTAAGAGGGAGGCTTTGAATATATTGGGATGGAGAAAGAGGGGCGTGTGTAGCTACGTTGGCCTCAAGCAGGTCTTCCCTGAATAGGGTGGGAAGAGATCGTAAAGATGGATTTAAAAGAAATTGGAACTTCTAAGGAGGGTTAAGAGGGAGGCTTTGAATATATTGGGATGGAGAAAGAGGGGCGTGTGTAGCTACGTTGGCCTCAAGCAGGTCTTCCCTGAATAGGATGGGAAGAGATCGTAAAGAGGGATTTAAAAAATATTGGAACTTCTGGGGAGGGTTAAGAGGGAGACTTTGAATAGATTGGGATGGAAAAGGAGGAGCGTGCGTAGCTATGTTGGCCTCAAGCAGGTCTTCCCTGAATAGGGTGGGAAGAGATCGTAAAGAGGGATTTAAAAGAAATTGGAACTTCTAAGGAGGGTTAAGAGGGAGGCTTTGAATAGATTGGGATGGAGAAAGAGGAGCGTGAGTAGCTATGTTGGCCTCAAGCAGGTCTTCCCTGAATAGGGTGGAAAGAGATCGTAAAGACGGATCTAAAAGAAATTAGAACTTCTTGGAAGGGTTACTAGGGAGGCTTTGAATAGATTGGGATGGAGAAGGAGGAGCGTGCGTAGCTATGTTGGTCTAAAGCAGGTCTTCCCTGAATAGGGTGGGAAGAAATCGTAAAGAGGGATATAAAAGAAATTGGAACTTCTAGGGAGGGTTAAGAGGGAGGCTTTGAATAGATTGGGATGGAGAAAGAGGGGCGTGAGTAGCTACGTTGGCCTCAAGCAGGTCTTCCCTGAATAGGATGGGAAGAGATCGTAAAGAGGGATTTAAAAAAAAATTGAACTTCTGGGGAGGGTTAAGAGGGAGCTATGTCGGCGTGATGCTGCAGTGAATTTTTAGTAGTAGCAGTAGAAGGTTCCTCAGTAATTTGTATCAAAAGATTTGTCCTTATACTTGAAAGAAGATAGAAAACTTTAAATCATTCATAAAATATTTTTGTTTTTAGTTATTTGGATCTTTACATTTCAGGTTTTTTTCTGAGGAATTTCTGCTTCATTTCAGCTAACTTCACCAGTTCGATTCAAATTCCCCATAGTAAGTAGTTTTCTTTTTTGTTTGTTTCAGTCTTAAGTTTTTGGGCCATTCAACCGTCTTAGCCACCTTTGTTCGTAAATAGTTTCACTCTTGAGTTTCTGTGTCTTGAAAATTTTTTGTTTTCCTTATTTTCTCTATACTTTAAACTCTTTTAAGTTCTCATGTATGCAGATGCGTGTTGGACCAAGAGGAAGACTGGGAACATATGCAACCATAACGTCATAGAAAGGCGAGAAGACAAAAATTCTTTGTCTGTTTTGACAAAATGTACTTCTCTATTTGAGCTGCTCCACTGAGCTACATTTGAATTTCTGCTCCATTCATTCTGATGTTGAGCCAACCAAATCAGTTCCATTTAAATTCCCCATAGAAATATGCACATTGAAATTAGCTAGAAACAATTGCTAGACGAAGAAGAAGACAGGAAAGAAAAACAACCTTAACATCAAAAGAAGGTGAGAGGGCAGCAGCCCCCTCAGCTTCAATGTATTTGAAAAAAAATAGACTTTAAAAATGTGCCAGAGGATGGCAAATTTTTGCTGATTTGACAAAAAATTTTGTAGACTGTAGATTTTTGTAAATTTTTGTAGATTACAAATAGATAAAATCTATTTTTAAAATAGATTTGACAAAAATTTACTTGGACTTAAAAGTACCGAAAGAGTATCACTCCGATAATTACGAGAGGTATGTCTTATTGAGTGTCCTCTGGAGTCGTTCTTGAAAATTTTGGAAAAGGATAAAATATTCATTCAAATACCAATATTGAAAAAGAATCATAGAGCCCCATTTTACCATTTGTAAATTTTCTTCTATTTTTAATTTTGTCAAGACAAATAATTTTTATTTTATTTCATTTGCTTAAGCGAACCAAACATTCATTCATTAAAATAAATTTTTCATCCGATTATACAAAATCCAGCTGTGTAACCGAAAATAGACTATTATTAGAACCGAATTTATGAACAAGTATTTTGATTTTGCATAATTAGCGTTAGTAATAAGTATTTTTCAAAAACACTTCAATAAAAAAATGTAAAAATTGGCAATTTAATCAAAATTGTCATGCAGCAAAAACAAAAACTCTCACTATCGGTATCTACATCATGTGGTATAAAGCAGATGGTTTAACTGGGGTGGTATAAGGCAGGGAGAGTAAACCAAATTAGATATTACAGATGGCGCAGCTAGGACAGAACAGTTTACATATTTGCAGTTTTGATTTCTTAGGTTATTGTTTAACCCTATTTTTCCCACTTAAATTGTATACATATTTGCATCATTATGACCTTTGCATTATAATAAAAATAACTATTTAAAAAAAACAACAAGTTTTTGTGCAAAGAAAAGTAAAGAGCAATATCAAGCTAAGAAGGAGCAGAAACAAAGTATTTAACAAGTAAAGACATTATCAATTAAAAAATAAAGAAATTATGAAGTAAAATTAAAAAAAATATCAGAAATTACTGGGAATTAATAAAATGAAACCAAAAGCAAACACAAATTCTCACAAGTGGAATGGTGAGTCACCACCCTCTTCAGATTCCCTTAAAGTCAAAAAAGGCATTCACTTATAAGAAAAAAACATAAAATCGCGAAGAAAGGAAGAAAACGAGGACAATTAACAGCCAGTGAAAAAATTGAAAAATCATGAAAATATTTCGGTCAAGACCTCCGCTTGACCGTTCTCAGTGCAGAATAAAACTGATAAGAATATAAAAACCAAACCTTAAAATAAAAACACAAAACTAAAATTGGACGACCCTTTCTTAGTAACGGTGAACCTTGACCGAAATATTTGCATAATTTTTCAATTTTTTCACTGGCTGTTAATTGTCCCCGTTTTCTTACTTTCTTCGCGATTTTATGTTTTATCATGATTAGCCAGTGTGGTCTCAGAAATTATTCACTTACAAGAACTATTTTTTTTAGTTCAATTTATTGAATGCCGGATAATTTAGGGTTTGATAAATAACTGAGTTTCTTTTCCGATTTTATTTTCTTTTCTTAGTATTTTCTTGTGCAATTATAATCAAGTTCCCCTGCATTACAGGTCATAGGGTCTTTGAAGGGGTATTTTGTTCTTTTTCGTTTTTGTTGATGTTTTAAAATCAGAGATGAATCCAAAGGAGGGGGGATATTTCTTCGACTCGCATATTGGTCGTTAAAATACAAATAAAAAGAGCCTTGTACCTAAAAAAACAAAAAAAAATCTTGAACTTGGTTGTAAAAATAAAGGCGAGAGAATAGAATATAACAAATCAGAATATTTATGTAACCCCTTCTCCCCCAAACAATAATTTACTTTAGTTCCCCCCACCCCCTCCTCTCCTCCCAACAGAAATCATGGATGCAAAAACCCTGGCTTAAATAGAAATATGCAATCTTGCTATATTATATAATGTATTATGGCCTTGTCTAAAATATATTTAAAGTCCATATAAGCCAATAAAAGGCCATAAAATTCAAAGATCTACTTAGCTTGCTTTAGAGTCAACAATTCGAACACCATTCCAGTAAGATAAGAAGGCAAAAGGATGTGATTAAATTTGATAAGGAGGCCAGAATTCGGCAGTAGTTTAATCATGTTTCTCAACAAGTTTAAGATGTGTTAAGAGCTGCTGTTAAATTCCAAAAATTACTATTTCAATTATTGAGAGTCTCAGAAATACAAACTACAAGATGTTTAATTAATAGTGCATAATCTAAAATTGAGACTGCTTAGTTAAAAAATCATGACTTCAATAAATCCTAAAAAGAATGTCCAAACGCAAAAGCTGTGTAAAGAGTTAATTTCCACATAGTTGGAAAATGCGATTTCTTTAGGTTTTTTCTGTGAACAGCTACTGCCTTTTCTGCCAATACTGCCAATTCCTGCCAATACTGCTAATTTTCTGCTAATTCCTGCCAATACTGCCTCTTTCGAGTTAAATCATTATTGAAGAAAAAATTATGATTACAAATCTACTCTTTAAGTCTTCAAAGAATAAAACCCTAATAGATCACCATTTTTTGTTGACAATGCTTTTTGGCTAATTTCTCGTTTAGTAGTCCCAAGCACAAACAACTTCTATCTCTTGATGGTTAACTCAGCAGTTAACACCAGGAGGAAGAACAAATTAGTGCCAGTACCTTGACGAACTAGCCGTATTCATTCGTGTCGGTTTTTAGTAGAGCCTTTAATCAAAGGGTGAACGCCATCTAGAAATCAAGTGAACCAGGTGCCGCGTCCCAAGTGTAAAAAAGTATACCAAGCTTAGCAGAATCATAGCCCAGCTTGCAGGGACTGTGTCATGCACGGAGGAAAACAAGGAAAATCAAGGAAACCAGAAAATAAGGCAAATGTGGTGATGATAAACCAGTTTTGGGACAGAAGAAGTTCTAACAAGTTAGCTTAAGAGCATCCTAGAATGTTCCCCGGATTTATAATTAACAAACACAGAAACTCTGAAAGGCAAACTTTGGTTAAAAGCAGTAAAAATAAACAAAAAAAAACAGGAAGGCAAAATAGAATAGAAAGGATCATGGTGCTGCAAGTACAGACTCATGAAACGTTTTATTTGTTTTTTTTTGTGGGGAGGGGTAAATGCTACAAAATGTGTGAACAATTAGAAGAAGTAAATTCAGAGAAACTTAGAATTTCTGGGAGGACATGGTCAGTCACTCTTTGGATTTTACATCACAAGACAATACTATGGTTCAACACCATATTTGGTAGAAAAAGGAGGTTACAAAACCAATTTTGACCAGCCAGAGTACAGTTGGTTAAAAGTAAATAACATGACTAAAATATCAAATACACTATAATTACTGTTTTTAATTGCACATAAATATTGCTTCTTTGACAAGAAAACATATGAATTGTGCTTTTTCTTCATTTTTTTTTTTTCCTGCTGAATTAACATATAAAGACATTAAATTAGGACACTTGCCACAGTTTACTGCCATGGTAAGTCACGCCCTAGCAAAGCTTGCTAAAAAAAATATATTTATTTTCATATTTTTTCTTGATTTTAATATCATACTATTGAAGCCAAATATTTAAATGACAGGACATAAGTTTGAAAAAGCTCAATCACAATAATTTATTTCCAAGTATTTTTAACTTATATTATGTATTAGTTAGTATTTTTGCAAACTTTAGCATACACATAGAAAAGCTGCTGATTCGAACTCCCATGCTTTCTACATTCAAGACCAAAAATCCTTAAAACTTTGTCTGCTGTAAATATTACGTATGAAAGGTTAACATAGCTTAAGTCACAAAATTACGCAGGAGATATCTTATTGGTGTTGTAATTATGCATAACTTCGATTTTATCCACGAATGAGACTATAGTGCACCTTAGACAATACTATAGTTCTTAATGCATTTAATAATTTGACTTTACTTCATTTATCTTTAATACATCCTTACTACAAAAAAAGGAAACTACTTTTCAAGTAATGCACAATATTCAATTTCATCTGAGGTCATAGATCTTGTATAGCCTATTAAATTCCAAATATGGGTAGAATTCTATTGAGGAACCTGAGATAGTTTAGATTCTCCATTGACAAATTGCAAACGGTTGGATATATGGGTGTTTCAGCAGTCTTCTCTCTTCTAAGGTACTATAGCATGGATATCAAAAGAGGCCAGGTTCTGCCATATGTTGACCTGGAGTCAAAATGTCAAAATACGATTTTTAATTTTGGAATTATGATCATTCACAAATTAGAAAAATAATACCAAAATTTGTATCATCTGTCTTTCCAGTACAAGATGTAGGCTAAATTCTTAAAATTACAACCATGATTTTAAAAAAAAAATGACTTCTGGTGAACAGCCAAATTTTGCAAAATCGGACATCAGTTCTTCCTGTCTCTACAGTCTGTATTTGGGGTGTATGTTTTACCCATGAAGAAAAGACGCATGTTGAATGCATAAAACAAAGGCATTGGTATCTGTAGTATTTCAAGACATTTGGACATTTTAACCTGAAAGTGCTCTATTGTTTTAGATATACTGTCTAGTACTTATTTTGATAAAAAGTATATATGTGGGGGTTAACACTTCTTAAACCTGCCCATAATACATGGCCTCCAAATTTTTTAACATAAAAATGCAAATTAAATACAAACCCTTTTAAGGTATGCATAATTGTTTCTTCTTCCTCTTCCATTTCAGCTTCTTCATCTTCACCTAGTTCCTCTTTCTTCTTCCCAGCTTGAACAACACCACCTGCCACAAAAGACAATGGTGTTGTGTAAGACTTCTTCTGTTTTCTGGAAACAGTTGCTTCTTCTTCTGCATCAGAATCATTGAAAACTCCATAAATTTGCTGTTCTTTGGTAAGTCTTCGAAAACCCGATCTTCTACCCATAGCATCTTCAAGGTCTCTGTCTGATATGCCAAATTCTTCGCGATATTCATCGTTGTTCATTGTTATCTGGGACTGCTTCAACTGCTGCTACTGTGAAGAGGAAATATCAGTAGAAAAGAACAATTGAGAACCACTCACAGATACACAACCCAGTTCACAAAAACTGTAACACGGGGTGTGGTGGGGATGACCACCATGTGATCAGCTTATACAGGTGGCAATTAATGATGGCTCTAGATTGTCTAAGCTCAGTATTTCATTCTGAGCAAATTTCATTTTCCAATTTTTTGTCTGCCCTACTCTCAATAGCCTCAGAACTACATAAGCTAGGACAAAAAGTATTAGACTAATCAACAGAAAATGCTTAGTTTCAGAGTGGGCTTCAAATGTGATATTCACAAATAATACATATTTGCGAATATCACAATAACACTTTTGGAATTGCCACAAAAGATGTGCTGACCAAATTGACATTTTACAAGAGAGCAGAAAAACAAAAAAAAAGTGGGAATTTTTTTTAACTGTTTTGAACAACCAATGTTTTACACAAGGAATGTTTTTATATGTACTTAGAATGCAGAGGTTATAATCCAGTGTACTTAGATATTATACCAAACACACTGAAGAAGTTTGCTTTCTTATGTGTGCAAAAACTGGTTTTATCTGTCTGTATTCAGAGACAATTAGCTTATGCTCAGTAGAAAAACTATGATGTAGGTATATCAATATATAGAGTTGGTATTTTCATTGGGTTAGATTATGTTAGATATTTAATATAGTGCATTCTGGGCAGCCTGCTTTCCACAATTCTTTGTTGTTTCCACAATTTTGTTAATAAGGTATTATATTTTCATCATATTTTGGTATATTTCATTATGATTAACCTGACTTCACTTCTTGATTCTGTTTGGTATCAGAGGCAGCGTAACAGTGCTGCCTAAGTAAAGAATGATGTTGGCACAAGGTATTATTTTTGGTTTCTTTTAGACCAGGGCACTTCGTATCGAAGGAGTTGTAGTAGAAACTTCGAAAAGTGCTCATTCGATTGGAAATTGGAAGGGCTTGTCCCCTTTTTATTAGTCGAAAGTGATTAGAGGGCAACTAACACCCCTCCCATATCCACCATTTCCCCAAACACATCCAATCAAAATTTTGAGATAGCTATTTTGTTCAACGTAGTTGAATGGATCGGAAATTATATCTTTGAGGATGAACCCCACCCCCAGAGCCCTCAGGGCAAGGGTTGTAAGTTATGCCCTGGGGGCGTATAAGGTTTTTATGGAAGACATTGTCACAGAAACTTCAAACAGGGCTCGTTCAATTGGAAATAAGCGCTAGTGCCCTTTTTAAAAGTCAAAAGTGATTGGAGGGCAACTAACACCCCTCTCGCGCACACCATTTCCCCAAACACGTCAAATCAAAATTTTGAGACAGCCATTTTGTTCAACGTAGTTGAAAGCTCTGGAAATTAGGTCTTTGAGGATGAAAGCCCCCCTCCCCCACAGCCCTCAGGGCAAGGGTTGTAAGTTATACCCTGGGAGCATATACGGTTATTATAGAAATCATTGTATTAGATACTTCAAAAAGGGCTCATTCGATTAGAAAATGAAGGGGCTAGTGCCCTTTTTATAGTCAAAGGTGATTGGAGGGCAACTAACCCCTCTCATACCAATCATTTCCCCAAACACATCCAATCAAAATCTTGCGATAGCTATTTTGTTCAACATGGTAAAAAGGTCCGGAGATTATCTTTTTGGGGATGAAACTCTCCCCCAGCCCTCAGGGCAAGGGTTGTAAGTTATGCCCAAGGGGCATATAAGGTTTTTATAGAAAGTGTTGTTGTAGAAACTTCAAAAAGAGCCCAATCGATTGGAAATTGAAAGGGCTAGTGCCCTTTTTTTAGTCGAAATTGATTGGAAGGCAACCAGCCCTACTCTTACGCCCAGCATTTCCCAAATACATCCAATAAAAATTTTGAGATAGCCATTTTGTTCAACATTGTTGAGAGGTCCGGAAATTATGTCTTAGAGGATGACACCCTCCCCCCACAGCCATCAGGGCTCATTCGATTGGAAATTGAGAGGCTTATTGCCCTTTTTAATAGTCGAAAGTAATTGGAGGGAGAATCACCCCCCCCCCCACACCCATCACTTCCCAAAACATTTCTGATCAACGTTTTGAAATAGCCATTTTTGTTCAACATAGTTGGACAGTCTGGAAACTATGTCTTTGAGGATGATAAACCCCGCCCCCCCCCATAGCCCTCAGGACGAGGGTTGTAAGTTATGTCCTTGGGACATATAAGGTTTTTATAGAAAGTTTTGTCATAGAATCTTCAAAAAGAGCTCATCCGATTGGAAATTGAGAGGACTAGTGCCTTTTTTATTAGTCAAGAGTGATCAGAGGGCAAATGACCCCCCCCCTCATGCCGATCATTTCCCCAAACACTTCCAATCGAAATTTTGAGATAGCCATTTTTTTCGACGTATTTGAAAGGTCTGGAAATTATGTCTTTGAGGATAACAAATCCTCCCAGCCCTCAGGGCATGGGTTGTAACTTATGCCCTGGGGGGATATAAGGTTTTTTTATAGAAAGGGTGGTCAAATAAACTTCAGAGGGGAGCTCATTGGATTGGTATTCAGACGCTCTAGTGCTCTTTTTAAAAGTCAAAGTTATCGGATGACAGCCCCCCCCCCTCCTCCCCAAACACAAACACACACACACACGTCATATTGTCCTGAAATGCATCTAATAGAAAGTTTGAGATAGCCATTCTATTCACAATAGTCTAAATATCATATAACAAGGCTTTTGGGGTTGAAACAAACCCCAGAGATTAGGGGCAAGGGCTGTAAGTTAAGCCCTGGGGGTATTTAAGGTTTTTATGGAAGGGATGGTTCTTTAACTTTAGAAGCGGCTCATTAGGTTGAAAACTGGAAGTTCTAGTTCCTTTTTAAGCGTCAAAAGTGATGGACGGCATTTAGTCTTCACCCCCTTTCTTTTACAATCCCTCCTTTCACCAAATACATCTGATTGAAATTATGAGATAAATATAATAATGTCTCTAGGGATGATAAAACCCCTCAGTACCCTGAGGATAGGGTTTTAAGTTATTTTATGAGGGCATATAAGGTTTTTATTGAATGGGTGGTCATATAAACATCAGATCGGGCTTATTTTATTTGAAGTTAGAAGTTATAGTGCTATTTTTAAGATTCAAAGTGATTTGTAAGCAAACACTCCCCCTCCACGCTCAGCATTTGCCTTAACACTTCCAATTAAAATTTGGAGATAACAACTTTAGTCATCATAGTTGAAGGTTTCGGAAATTATAGGCCCGTTTTTTAGCACTAAGATCTTACATCTTTCTGCAAAGATTATCGTTTTTTAACTCATCTTTGTTCTAAGATCTTACAGCTCACTGACGTTAGCAAAAAGTGTGAAGACCGCCACTGTTCTGCCATACAGAACAATGATGAGAGAACATTAATGATCTACTCATCATTGTTCTCAGACCGCTGATCAGAGCAGAATGATGAAAGACGTTTGCACAAAAACGACCAAAGATGTAAGATCTTTATTCAAATATTTCACTTTTAAGCGTTTTCTGACAAAAGATGTAAGATTTTAGCACATTGATGAGTAAAAAAACAGGCCTTATGTCTGTGAGGAATACACCCCCCCCCCCCCCTACAGCTCTCAAGGAAAGGGTTGTAAATTATGCCCTTGGGCAAATAAGGTTCTTATAAAAAGGGTGGCCGTATATGCTTTGGAGGGGACTCATTGGATTGGTAATCATAAGTTCTAGTGCCCTTTTTAAGAGTCAAAGTGATCAGAGCCCCCCCACACACACACACACACCCCCCACCCCCCACACTCACACAGACACACAAACACAAACGCTCAAACAAGTTGTGTTTTCCTGACAAGTATCAAATAGATATTTTGAGACAATTATTTTATTCAAAATAGTCAAAATATCATATAACAAGGCTTTTGAGGTTGATAAAAACCACTGGAGCCTGAGGGCAAGGGTTGTGAGTCAAAAGTGATGGAGTTCAAGTAGTACCCCCCCCCCCCTACCCAACTACCCCTCTTTTCACAAAATGCATATGATTGAAATTGTACGATGGTAATTTGGTTTAAAATAGTCCAAAGAACATATAACAATGCTTCCAGGGTTGGCAAAACCCCCCAGAGCCCTGGGGCAAGGGCTTTAAGTTATAACCTGGAGGGATCTAATGTTTTTATGGAATGGGTGGTCATATTAAATTCAGATGGGTCTCATTTGATATTAAATTGGAAGTTATAGTGTCCTTTTAAGATTCAAAGTGATTTTAGAGAAACCCCCCCCTCCCCACACGTCCATCATTTCGCATAACAAATATCCAAACATAGTCTTGAGACATTCATTTTTTCAGCATTGCTGAAAGGTTCAGTAATTATGCGTAGCAATAGTTGTAGTAGCAGTGGCAGCATTAGTAGCAGTATCCACATAGCACCTTTTTTTCAACATCCCCTTCAACACACAATGACATTTTTAACTTAATACCATTAAAAGGACATAGGCGGTGAAATCCAACGCCAGTAGAACTCAGTGTGTTGTTGTTTTCTCTACGGTTTGACCAGCCTTTTCTTGCTAGTGAGTATTACATTGAGTCTAAAACTTGTATTTTGTATTTGTTGTATATATTTGTCTTGTTTATCTTTTTCTTGTATTTTTATGTACTCTGCATTTTTTGTTTGATTTTGATGGATAATAAAATATTATTACTATTATTATTCATGATGCAATAGCTGCAGAATCACTTTCTTCTTGCAGAAGGTCACAAGGTCTCACTTCTGAAATGGGGATTTTTTCAATGTATGCTACCTTTAGCACTTGTTTCTTGCAGCAAAGTTCAAACTGCCTTTCATCTATTTCCATGAAACCAGTGCGAAATTTTACAATTTATGAGTTTCTAGTAAAATTTACTTAGCTCAGTTTAATCCATAGAGTTTTAAGTGTGTTTGTTTGTATCCTGCATGATAGATAGGATGATGGCATCTTGAGCTGCATTCCAGTCTAAAAAGTCTTTGAACATCAGTATTTTGATTATGTAGGGATCTGAACTTTTCCTTGCAGTTTGGATTAGACTCATCCATTGACTTTGTGCATATGCTGTGATTCCTGTTACATTGTTTTCAACCATAGAATGCATGCTGTTAAGGGACATTTAACAAATGGCATGAAAGAAGGAAAGTCAGCTCAATAGTCTATATACTTTTTCACTGCTGAAGAACTGAAAAGAACAATGCAAGCATTTTGTTGTTTCTGTTTTGACCATTGCAGCAGTCACAGGACAGGCTTACTGTCTTGAC
Source organism: Artemia sp. Qi Xiang Cuo (assembly GCF_049724085.1). Lineage (NCBI taxonomy): Eukaryota > Metazoa > Arthropoda > Branchiopoda > Anostraca > Artemiidae > Artemia > Artemia sp. Qi Xiang Cuo. The sequence continues at coordinate 50,761,453 of NC_142814.1, forward strand.
AGTGCCTCTACTATCAACTTCTCTAATCCACCATGAAAGATAAGTTGTAATTTCATTTGCCCCTTGGTTTCCATTCTTCTGCTTCCATCAACAGTAATATCTATTCTTAGTCACATACTCACAAACTGTAAAATTGTAGCTAGCATATTTTAAATAAAACCCAATTAACATTCCTTCTCCAGGTGGTGTGCTAAGTACTTTTTCTAGATCAAAACATGCATCAACATGACATTGGTCAGCTTCACCACATTGGCTGGTGGCTGCCATGTAGTGCCTGGATTCTGTTTTCTCTATTATTTGATTTGTGTGTGCGAACTTTCCAATATCTGTCGTATTATGAGAAGACTGCACCATTTCACATAGCACACATTTTTCCTTCCTTGGTTTTCCTTCCTGAAGTCAAACTCATTGAGATCCCGCACAAAAGGATGGGTTTTTTAATTTTTCTACAGTGTTCAGTGGAAAGTCTGAATAGGTTTGAACTGTTTTTGAAGTTTGTGGGCAGATACATCTTTGTTGTAGAAAAAGGCAGCAGGGACACAACCCTGGGTATCCTATTGGGAGGCTTTGAGTTCTTATCTTTCTCTGAGAAAATCCCGAGTCATTGTTTTTAGCTACATTTCTTACAACAAACTCCCCAAGATCTAGGGTTACACACAAACATTTTAGACAAACTTTCTTCTTATTTCTATCATTGTGGAACATATAATATCTTACAGTGTTCCTTTTTCTTGTTTCTGCATTCAGAGTTTGCTCTGAAACAGGTTCACAGCAAGAATGGGCAATCAATCTTTTTGTTGGATTTTATTGCCAAGCCTACAATAGTAAGAAAAGATTTTTTTTTCTCTCTGTTTGTCTTAAAAAGTTTTGCAAAACTAAACCCACTGATATTTTGCAAAGGCAATGGTTTGGCCTGATCTCTCTTAGGCTGGTTTTACCTCAAACTTTCCTCGGTTCTCTTTTCCTAAGTCTCTCAAGATTTTTCTTTCCTTGTTTTTATTTACACACTTTTTTTTAAAGTTAAAAAACCTTCATCAGTTTCTAAAGCAGATTCAGACACTTGGTTTGGAAGAGGAGCTTCTTCCTGGTCTGAGGTTTCTCTCTGAATTCTTTTGGACCAGTTGTGTCTGTTTTCCTACTCTCCACTAAAAAATCCAGCTTCAGTTAGATCTAAGTTCACTTCAGGTAGATCTTCATAGTTCTTTCTTATCTTATTTTGTTATCTATCTTATCTATGATTTTGCTATTGTTCCTTCACTGCATACAATTCTTTTGTTCTGGAGGTAATATATGCTGTGAGGAGGAAACTCTAAGATATTTGGTTTCCACTAGAGAGCCCTCTATGCTAATCTGAGATATGTTGTTTCCACTATGTCTGTATCTCCAAATTTTTGAGTTGGAGGTAATCAAGATACACACCACTTAACATAGAATTTTTTGGCGAGTAGAACTGTGTTAAAATTGAAAATTACAAATTTGACCAGATAGCCTACATGTTTTCTGCTTGACACTCATAAAATCTAACTGTAAATGTATTTTTAAATTGTTGGTTTCTGTGGGCTGTTTAACACCCTTTAAAGGGCTTAAAAAAATTTGCCCCAGAAGCAATTACTACATTTGAAAAAGCATAAAAAACATCAAGTGATGTAACCTACTCTTTTTTTGAAGCTAAATTGTATAAAAAAGTAAAAATTTTCTTATTTTTCAACCCAGAAAACAAGACGAAATTAAAAAAAAAAAACTTTATAAACAGGTTTTGAATATCAGGTTACTTAACAACTTCTTTATAAAAGAAGTGATTAATCAGAAATAATTTATTTAAAGACAGCTTTCACAGTCGTAGATAAAAATCACAAACTACTTTGTGATAAAAATCACAAAAATCGCTGTCACTGTCATTTACAAACCTAGTCCATAGGCATTTTGTTATTGGCACTGGTAAAAACCGGCACAAATAAATTGTTAAATTGATTAGTTCTGCAAGGCACTCGCACTAATCTGTTCTTCTTTCTGGTATTAACTACTGAGTTGGCAGCAGGGGGTAGAAAATGTCAGTGCTTGGGGTAAGAAAGGAAAAATTGCCCGAAAGGCATTATCAACTGAAACCTAAGATCTCTAAGAGTTTAAATCTTTAAAGACTCAAGAGTAGCCTTGTAATACAAATTTTTCTCCAAGGATGATTTTAACTGCTATTTTTTTACTCCTTCGACATCATCACTTAGATATTCAATATTATGAATCTGAGGCCCCCAAACAGGACATGCATATTCTAATATGGAACGTATGTATGATAGATATGCTGTTTTCAGCTGATTTACTGGGCTCAAAACTCCTATGCCTTCCCAAAGCCGCAGAACATAAGTTGCACGTCCGGGAAAAAAATACAAATGAATGCGCATAGTCAGTTTAATTTACGCTTACTGACATTTAGTAGTAAAAATGTAGACATTATTTTACTTATGAAAGCTATAAAAGTAAGGTAACTTATATTTTTTCAGTTTAGCGCAAAATGTAATCTGACCTACGGAAAGCATAGGGGTTTTGAGCCTAACTTATGTTAATTTCTGCTTGTTTTGAGTCTGCCTCGGTTATTTATTGTAATTTCTGTTCGTTTTTGGTTTCATTTATCTATCGATGCTGATTTGTGGTAGTTTCACGCTTGGTAGATTATTTGGTTTTATTTTTGCTCATTTTTGTTTAATGGAGTTCATTACTTTTCTTTGAAAAACTTATTTTGTGGAAAAAGTTTTTTTAATTAATAATAAGTAAAGAACCATGTGGGCACAATGTGTTAATGTTTTCATACCCGGGCACTTCGCATCGAAGGAGTTGTCGTAGAAATTTCGAAAAGGGCTGATTCGACTGAAAATTGAAGTGGCTAATGCCCTTTTTAATAGTCGAAAGTTATTGGGGGCCCTCCCCCCCCCCACGCCCATCGTTCCCCCAAACACATCCAATCTAAATTTTGACATTTTGTTCAGCGTAGTTGATTTCCAGATAGAAAATATCTTTTTGAGGAGGACACTCCCCCACAACCCTCGGGGCAAGGGTTTTAAGTTATGCCCTGAGGGCATATAAGATCAATGTTGACACAATGTACAGTTTATTATTTTTTTTTCTTTAAAGCAGGGCACTTCATATAGAAGGGGTCGTCGTAGAGACTTCAAAAGGGGTTCATTCGATTGTAAATCGAGAGTTCTAGTGCCTTTTTCAATAATCAAAAGTAATTGGAGGGCAACTAGCCCCCCCCCCTCGCGCCAATCATTCCCCCAAACACATCCAATCGAAATTTTGAGATAGCCATTTTGTTCAGCGTAGTTGATTTCCAAAGAGAAAATATGGTTTTGAGGAGGACACTCCCCCACAACCCTCAAGGCAAGGGTTTTAAGTTATGCTCTGGGGGCATATAAGGTTTTTATAGAAGGCGTTGTCGTAGAAACATGAAAACAGGCTCATTCGATTGGAAATTCAAAGGGTAGTGCCTTTTTTAATAGTCGAAAGCGATTGGAGGGCAACTCGGCCCCCCCTCCCACGCCCATCATTCCCCCAAACACATCCGATCAAATTTTTGAGATAGCCATTTTGTTCAGCGTAGTTGATTTCCAGATAGAAAATATGTTCTTGAGGAGGACACGCCCCCACAACCCTCAGGGCAAGGGTTTTAAGTTATGCCCTGGGGGCTTATAAGGTTTTTACAGAAGGTGTTGGCGTAGAAACTTCAAAACAGGCTCATTCGATTGGAAATTCAAAGGGCTAGTGCCCTTTTTAATAGTTGAAAGTGATTGGAGGGAAACTTGCCCCCCCCCCCCCGTGCCCATCCTTCGCCAAAACACATTCAATCAAAATTTTGAGATAGCCATTTTTTTCAGCAGAGTTGATTTCAAGATAGAAAATTTGTTTTTGAGGTGGAGACTCCCCCGCAGCCCGCAGAGCGAGGGTTTTTAGTTATGCCCTGGGGGCAAATAAGGCTTTTATAGAAGGCGTTGTCGTAGAAAAAAATCCTCATTCGATTGGAAAATCAAAGGGCTAGTGCCCTTTTTAATAGTCGAAAGTGATGGGAGGGCAACTAGCCCCCCCCTCCCACGCCCATTTTTCCCCCAAACACATCCAATCAAAATTGTGAGATAGCCATTGTGATCAGCGTAGTTGATTGTTACACAGAAAATTGGTTTTTGAGGAGGACACTCCCCCACAACCCTCGGGGCAAGGGTTTTAAGTTACGCCCTGGGGGCATATAAGGTCTTTATAGAAGATGTTGTCGTAGAAACTTCAAAACAGGCTCATTCGATTGGAAATTCAATGTGCTAGTGCCCTTTTTAATAGTCGAAAGTGATTGGAGGGCAACTAGCCCCCCCCCCCCAACATCCATTATTCCCCCAGACACGTCCAATCAAAATTTTGAGATAGACATTTTGTCAGCGTAGCTGATTTCAAGATAAAAAATATCTTTTTGAGGAGGACACTCCCCCACAACCCTCGGGGCAAGGGTTTTAAGTTATGCCCTGGGGCCATATAAGGTTTTTAATAGACGGCGTTGTCGTAGAAACTTCAAAACAGGCTCATTCGATTGGAAATTCAAATGCTAGTGCCCTTTTTAATAGTCGAAAGTGAATGGAGGTCAACTAGACCCCCCCCCACGCCCATCATTAACCCAAAAACATCCAATCAAAATTGTAAGATAGCTATTTTGTTCAGCTAAGTTGATTTCCAGATAGAAAATGTGTTTTTGAGGAGGACACTCCCCCACAACCCTCAGGGCAAGGGTTTTAAGTTATGCCCTGGGGGCATATAAGGTTTTTATAGAAGGCGTTAGTAGTAATAGTGTAATAGATTTCAACTATACATGGAGTTGCACAAGAATATACAATACAGTTTCACGTGCACATTGCAAAAAGCGAGCAATCCTTTACCTATAAAGTGAACAAACATATTATGGAACTATGGTTGTGATTGTATAAGACAAGCAGACTAGTTATTGCTATATATTTCAACTATACATGGATTTGCACAAGAATATAAACTACAGTTTCACGTGCACATTGCAAAAAGCGATCAAACCTTTTATACCTATAAAGTGAACAAACATGTTTTGGAACTAAGGTTGAGATTGTATAACACAATCAGACTGGTTATTTCTATTGAAATGAAATATATATGGAATTTCACAAGAATATACAGTACAGTTTCACGTGCACATTGCAAAATGCGAGCAAACCTATAAAGTGGTCAAACACGTTTTGAAACTATAGTCGAGATTGTATAACACAAGAAGACTGGTTTTTGAGGCAACACCCATTTTTTAGGGCCAATCAGAGACAGCGGAGGTTATTCTATATACGATAACTTGATTGGTAATTGGATTCAAATAAAAGGAGTGATTTTCATTCGTCCTTGAGATTTTGTATATAATGCTCATTCGTTACGATTAGATTTTCATAAGGTTCTAACACACCATGGATAACGCATTTGATATTATTGAATAGGAAGCTATGGCTACATCGATTTATAATGTGAGTCTAATTTAATAAATTTTCTTAATTTATTTCCAAATAAAATCATTTCACGTAGTCACCCCTCCAATAAATTCAAATTCAGGAGATACTCTCACCCCCCACAATACAAACTCGGCAATATGATGATTGTAATCGATATAAAGCGCCAAATTCGCGCTTTTTTCCCTTATGTCAGTCTCCGCTTCCCGCCCCCCTCTGTTTACTAGTTTAATTCATTCATTAGAAATAATCCTTTCGTTCAAAATGTCATTTCCCATCATGCATTTAAAATGTGCTTTCGTTGCAGTCTAGATTTAAACCATGTGTGTTTAATCTTCATACAAAAGGGTGATTTTCATAAAACAAACTTCACACGCTTGTGTAATCGACACTGAGTAATTCCAGATGCTTTTATGGAATTCTAGACAGTTTGAAAAAGAGATATTTTTGGTCAAATTAGCGAGAGTAAATCCTTTGAAATGCAAAGCACAAGTGGTGTTTGAACAATGTTGTCAATTTAAAATAGGGTCTAACGTTATAGTATACCAAAAAGTTGATATTAAAATCGTATTCAAAATATTTTCTTGGAAAGAAATTTAAGTTTTGTATTAATTTTGGATATCTTTGGATATTCTTTGAGTTATATCATTAAGGAAGTTGCTAATTAAAGAATAGTAGGCTAAACTCAGAATTGATCTACAGCCAAATCGTATTCAAAATATTTTCTCGGACATAAATTTAAGTTTTGTATTTATTTTGGATATCTATGGATATTCATTGAGTTATATAATTAAGGAAGTTGCTAATTAAAGAATAGTAGACTAAACTGAAAATTGATATACAGCCAAATCGTATTCAAAATATTTTCTTGGGAACAAATTTAAGTTTTGTACTAATTTTGGATTTTAGCTTGCCTTTAACAAACTTAGTCATAGCTAGTTGAAACTGTGCATAAATATCTTTATTTTTAGTCTAATTGCGTAGGTACTAAGGGAATATTGACCGTTTTTTTTATTTTTTGTGTTTTCGCAAGAAAATAGCTCGCCTTTAACAAAATTTGCCATACCTTGTTGAATCTGGTCATAAATATTTGAATTTCTAGTCTAAGTGCGTAGCTAATACAGAAACTGGGGTTCTTCAAAATAACTGCTAGTCTCTAGCAAAATGGAGAAGTGCATATTGAATCTTGATACAGACATCTGATTATCGTATCCAAGTTCGAGCCTAATACAGAGACTTGGGTACTTCAAGGTAACTGCTTTCTCTTAAAGAGATAAGGCATAGCTAGATGAAAAATTACATAAATATATTAATTTCTAGTGTCATTGTCTGGCCGAAAAAGAAGCATTGAACATTTTTTTCTGATTTTTTGTGTTTTCGCAAGAAAACATCTAGCCTTTAACGAAATTAGCAATAAATTATTGACAATTTGCATGAAAATCTTTAGTTTTAATATAATTGCGTAGCCAATACAGAAACTGGGTTTTTGGAAAAAAACTGCTCGTTTTTAGCAAGCTTAGCCATAGCTAGTTAAAACTATGCATAAATATCTTAATTTTTAGTCTAATTGCGTAGGTACTAAAGGAACATTGAAAATTTTTTTTCTAATTTTTTGTGTTTTCGCAAGAAAATAGCTCGTATTTAAAAAACTTAGCCATAGCTAGTTGAAACTGTGCATAAATATCTTAATTTTTAGTCTAAATGTGTAGGTACTAAAGGAACACTGAACATTTTTTCTGATTTTTTTTTGTGTTTTCGCAAGAAAATAGCTCGTCTTTAGCAAACTAATTTTTCTTCTGTAAACTAATTTTTCTTTTGTAAAATTCTGTGTACTAATTTTTATTCTGTAAAAGAGGAATGATCATTTAAATATAAATTTTCTTCTTTTTTAAGGAGGATTCCGACAATTACTCTCCCCCTGAAAAGAGAGCAAGAGGGACTGATGTCACACCGATGCAAGCTGCAAGGTCTTCCATCATAAGATATGCCGGATCCTCTACACATGCTCTGGACCAGCCAGTGACCACACAACTTTTAATGCCAGGAGCCTCTCACGTCAGTGTCAGCTCTGCGCAAACCTCTATGCAACCTGGCAGAAAATTGAAAAGAGAGTGGATGCCTTCTCATAATGTATCAGCCCCGTCTACTCCAGATCGTTAGGTCGCCCCCCATCATGCTTTGCCAGGTCCTTCAGGCACACAAGTGCAGTCTGAATTTGGAAATGTAAGCATTTTACCTCTACCTTCTACCTGCTTTTAGAAATATCTAACTATTTCTTTCCAACTTTTTTTAGCCTTTTCTTTTCACCATTATTTCAACACTGTAAGAGTGTGTGTGTCAGAGATATCAAAATATTAATCCCCCCCAACCATTGTTTTAGATTTCTCTGCCCCCCTCAGAGATACCTAAATATAATGTATATTTTTTTTGATTGTCAAAGAAATCACTCTTTTGCTTCTTACTGAAATTTCTGGGGAGGGGGTGGAGGCAATTATTTAGTTAAAATAAAGCTAGGAGGGGGGAAATTAACTTCTGAGGAAGGTTTAAAAAATGGTACTCATTAAATATGCCGGTAAAAATCTGACTTGAAATGCTTCAGCATAAATAGGATATTGTGTCTTTCTGAACTTTCTGGGGAGGGGGGGGGGGCAAGTATTTATTTAAAATAATGCTAGTAGGAGGGAAATTGAGTTTTGAGGATGGGGTGAAAAATGAACATAGTTTTCTTTAACTTTATAAAAATAATGGTTATTTCACATAGAAAATAAACCCTTTTTTCTATAGATTATTGAATTAGCAGCGCCATCTTCCTCAGTTCATAAAGCATCCATTTTTAGTGGACCTGAACCAATCCTCGCACCGCCAATGGAGTTTAGATATGAGCCTACACTAATTCTTGATAAGATGGAGTGGCATAGGGGTTTTCTAAATGATTGTTTTGAGGACATGGCCTGCCTAGACGATTTAACTTGTGACATTGACATGGTGGAGGACCCGGAATGGACCGATAGATTTATGTGAGAGCATTTAGGTGATGTTAGTAGTAGTACTAGTGCATCTTAACTGGGTCCACATAAAGAAATTCAGTCACAGGACTATACAGGGTGGCTTGATCAGATATCCCCAAACACCCTGGAAGATATACAAACTAGCTTAGAAGATCTCATGCCACATCCATCCAATGCAATTGAACAGACTGGGGATGGTGCTATTGACGATTCTATGCCACCCCACACCATTATGGCTAATGATACAGCTAGTACTAATAATGGTATAACATCATCACAAGTACCCCCACTTCCAGATTTTATTCTTTCCAACTCTGCCTTGCACCATACAAAGGTCTACAGTACCAAATTTGGTGATCCATTTAACTCTTTGGTGTCAGGGGATATAATAACAGATCTCCTGGACATTATCCATTTATATGCTAATAAGATTTGAGCCCTTCTTGAACAAAAGATGGGGTTGTGGGGGATGGGGGTCAGTTTAAAAGCATCAATAGATCTAAAAATATTTTTTTTTAATGAAAATGTGAGTGAGCTGTATTCGAAATACTTGCACACAGAGATGTTGGCAATTCGCCCGTATTTATCAAATTATGGGGAGGTTTTTCTAGTTTGGGTTAATAGCATTCAAAGTAAATGGTAAAATTATAACGAGGGGGGTAGTGGGTCGGTGGTTTTATTTATTGAAAGTTTAAACGTTAATATTTGTAGATTTAAAAAGGATTTTATTTTAAGAGGAGGGGATGGGGACACGGCAATTGAATTAAAGTATCATTCAGATATAGAGGGATGTAGGGGGATACAACGAATCTGTTTCGATACGAGGCTACAGTGTTTCAAGTATGCATTTTTAATTGGTGCCTACGGACCTCTTCAAAAAGATGCCACTAGGAAAAAGTTGTATGAAATGGTAGTTAATTGTAGGGAGGGTTCAAAGTTCCCCAAAGTAGATTTTAATTGTTTAAATGGTCAATTTACCGTGACACTAAAAGGAATAGATATTTTCAAGCGGGATAATGTACATTTAAAGATTGGTGTCACGGTGTTACAGTATGAAACCGAATTTGCGGAGGATCACCGTTCCGATAAGAAGGGCGTATTTTTTCCAATGAGGGCTCCTTCAATTGAATCAGTGGAACATTGGGTGTGGCTTCTATACACGCCACTCACAGTGCCTGATTCAATTGGTCATTTCAATCCAATTACTTATATTAGTAGGGTTCTAGGTGTGAGTAAAAAGGGAAAAGGTGTTTGTTATTACTGTCTGATATGCCTCTTGAGATTTCGGTCCGAATTAAAGTTAAAGCATCAGATGAAACACTGTAAACGACATGGATACCAGGCAGTGGAGACGGTAAGCAGACAAAGAGTGATCTTACGTTTTAAAAATTTTCAAAACACGCTCCTTCAGAGCAATAAGATCGCTTTAGACTGCGAAGCGAAACTCACAGACGTTTACGATTCGTCAAATCCAAATCGTGTTAAAATACATGAAGCCATAGGTCTCTTACGCTCACGCGCAACGAGATTCCAATAATACCATGTAAGTGCTGGAAGTAGTTGAGATGTTGGGTGACGGTGAAGACTGCATGCGTTCGGCATTGGTCAGTCTAATCAAAACAGCGAACGGTGCAATTTCGCACCTTCCTTATACAAACTATCCTATTCTCCTATCACCAGATGACACATTGGCCATTAAAAATCGTAAAATATTGTGGATTTGCAAGGGGGAATTTGATGATGGTGTTGGGAATAGGGGGAGGAGGAAGGTGATCGACCACGATCATTTGTGGCAAAAAATTACATCGGGGGGGGGAGTAACTTTAGAGGGGTAGCACATCAGTCGTGCAATTTAAACGTTAGTAATGTCTTACTACTGTTTGCCGTGTGGCAATTATAAATGGCTTGACAATCCGTGTGCTTCGAATTTCCCCAACATTGCTAGCGTTGAGGAGACTGGGGCACAGGGATGGTTTTTTGAAATTGACGGTGAAATACCCATGGAAATCCATGACTTGGTAAAAGATTTTGTTATTCCGTGCATAAATAGACCGGTAAGTAGGGACTCTCTGAGCCCCTACAATTTATCTTTAGTAGAGATGGGAGTATGCACTGGGTACCTTCAAAACTAAAACTAATTGCCGACCTCAACCCGAAACAGAATATCGTTGTTCATCTTCTGCTATTGAAATGGATGGTGTCCAATGGTTTCAAAGTCACAAAGATTCATAGAGCCCTCCAATTTGATTAAAAGCCTTACATGAAAACGTTTATTGACACCTTTGTCAGTAAGCGTTCACAAGCGAAAACGAAAGTTGAAAAAGAAGTGTATAAACTCATTTTGAACTCAGCCTTCGGTAAAATGTGCGAAAGCATATGAAACTAAAGTCGATGTGACATTGTTACCAATCCCAAACATTATGCTCAAACCATTGTGGATCCAAGCTTCACATCGTTCACAATGATAGACTCTGATATTGTGCTCCTACATCGTAAGAAAACAAACATTTTTATAAATAAAAATATTACAGGCGGGAGTGTAATAACGGAAATCTCTAAAAAATTCGTGTTGTCATTTTATTATAATGTATGCAAGGTACAGTGGTATATTGAGGGACAAGTTCAAGTGTATTATGGGGACACTGATTCACTCCTGTTAAAAGTCAAAACTGAAAATCTATTGAATGATTTGGAAAATGACGAGTACATTAGCTCACGAATGGACTACACTAATTGGCATGAATTCCGCTACCCAGAGCTAGTGAAACGCCAGGCCCCAAATCAAGTGTTAATGTTAAAATCTGAAACGGGTAGCGATCTGATATCCAGTGGTGTGTTTCCTGGGCCGAAGGTATACTGTGTGGAAACGCACAACAAAGATATCAAGCAGGTTTGCAAGAGGGTAGCTACCTACGTTGTAACAAATAATTTTAACATGAGTGTGCATAGAAACTGTGTGGAAAGTAGTTTATTCCCAAGGGCGAAAGTCATGACAAATCGCTCTTTAAAATTTAAAAACTAAACAGTTAGAGTTGAGAAAAACACCAAGTCGGCCATATCGGACAAAGTCTATGTAATTGAGGACGGTGGGAAGGTACTACCACACGGTCACTATTTAATCTCAGAACGATTTGAATTAGTATAGTACAGAAAACAAATCGGTCGACAAAAATTAACTTAAATTCATTTAAAAAGTACAAATTGGGTTGGAGGGTTTTTTTTGGGGGGGGGGTGATGGGTGTTTTTAAATTCTTTTTTTTTTATGACAAAAAATTTTAAATGTGTGTGTGTGTGTGTGTGCAAGGCAGAGCAATTTCCACATAAATTCCAATTAATGCCCCCCTCCGGCCCCTCAGAGCGGGCCCCCGGCGCCCGGCGCTTCCCGGCCCGCCCCGGCCGCCACCGTGGCCGCCCCCGGGGGAGAGGGGGGACCCCAAAATTTAAAATGTTGTAAATAAAAGTGATATTTCAAGTGCTTTATTCCAATAAATGTTGTATTTTTTTATAAATAAATAATCAGAAAAGAAAGTGTATTTATTTAAGTGTTTTTTTTTCTAGTGCTTATGTAAATGTTGTATTTTTTTATTATAAATAAATTAAAAAAGTGTATTTTTTTATTCATGTTGAATGTGCCTTTTTCAATGTAGTATTTTTTTTAAAGTATTGTTACTCTTTTTATGTATATAATAAAAGAAAATATTATTCTTTATTCGTCTTCTTCTTCTCATTATTCTCATTATTATTATTATTATTATTCTTGAACGGAGTAGTAGTAGTAGTAATAGGGAAATTATTTAGTCATTAGACAGCCATAGTCTCCAGTTAGTTGTCTAGGTGAACTGTTGAAGGGAACATGTATCAATTTAAAACACAATTCAGATCGTTTCTGTCTGGATCGTCAATCTAGGGCAAAACAACACTATTAACTAAAGTAATTAAGAATTGCGATAAAATGCTTGAATAAAAGCCGAAAAAAAACTTCTATTGATAAAGTATCTGTCAGGATTCATGTATTATAATAAAATCGATTGCCACCATGGCGCTGGTGAAGATACAATTAATAGAGGAACTTTATGTTTTCAGTATTATAGAACAAAACTCTTGGCTGATCATTGACGATCTGCCTCAATCTATTAAACACTGGTCCCAAAAAATACTACAACTGTTAACTGTTTGCTCTAATCACGAACAGATTTCCTTTATTCTGGTTCTACACAATCTCTTTCATCAGAGGAAGTGTATGCGAGAACCTGCTTTGAACTGCACCTATTCAATCATGTACAGAGTTATTTGTTATTCTAGCTCACTAATAACATAATAGAAAAATTTATCTAGGATCCCAAAAGTTTCTGCTCTCAGCATACAATAAAGCAACTAGTAAACCCTATGGATAGATCGTATTGGATCTTAATAAAAATACACCTGAAGATCTGCTTGTAGTCACACATATTTTTTCCAATAAAAGTACATTAAATCACCCCGGGAATAATAAAAAGATTCATTAGTTATTATTAAGACACTGAAGAAACTGAATGAAAATAGACATTTGTTTTTAGTTATAAGTACTTCAAGATATCCACATTAAAAGTCCATGCTCAAGCATATTCTCTACAACGATCTAATCAATCCAATATCCAAACGTTTTTGAAATTTAATAGATTTGATTGTTCAACTCCAACATATATCTAAAAAGCAGGTAAAGCAACTTTGCTTCTGTGTACGTACTTGGGTCTCTAAAAAGGAATAGGAGAATTTCAAAAGGAAAAGATTTATTCAGGTGGGCGGTAGCTTTTTCACACTTTTACTGCCAATAATTGCAGGACTTGTAAACAGTTTTCTCTAGAAAGAGAAATGGCAAAACCCTATAAATTGACTCCAATAGAACTCAATCTCTCAACCACCGAACACTTTGAGAACAAGCGGAGTAAAGTCCTTGACAATGAGAATATTCTGGATGATAAAAAACTGCTTTTACTTCAAGATGCACTTCGCCGAGTGGACAAACACAAGTCCTATCGGTCGAAGCCCACTGCCGCTGGTGGTGGTGGTGATCTTAAAAAAGAATCATCTCCTCAAGAGTCCGCTGCTGCTGCTGCTGCTGCTGGAAAAAATTAAACGAACTATTAATTGGTTACTATTTTTACGAATATGTGAATTAAAAGCACCAAAAATTTTGTTTACCATTGAACACGACTCCTAATCCATCTCACGGAAAGTGAACAATTCAAATTATGATCAAAGGGACAAGGATTATCATTCGGGGCAAGAGCTATAATCTACTTGATTTCATATATGATATGGTTACAATTAGTAAGGGACTATCATAATTTAAAAATCATCTATACAACTTTCTAAATACATTAAACTTCCCTAAAAGCATTTTTGGAAACAGACAAATTCTAAAAAAAATTAAATGAACCTGCTTGGTCGTCATTATCAACATCAACATCGGCATCAATAAAAAATGAACTTGAAGAAGAAGAAGAAGAAGATTTTTAATCAATTTTGAAAAATACTAGCGCACCACTCATATCAAGAAAAAAGAGAGAACGCATCAAGTCAACGTCCCTATTACCATTACCACCGCAACTTAGCATGCAAAAGGGTAGCGGACATTACACAACGTGTTTACATTCAAATCTGTTGAAGTTCTGATAGATGTTTATGCAAATGTCGGTGAGGCAGGGTGTTTATGTTCACCCACCAATCTTTCAAGTGTCACTGGTGTTCTGACTAAAAATGTATAAGACTTTCTAAATAATGAATCAAGTTACACTGCATAGAAATCATAGACCTCATGCCAATCAATATCGAAAACTAAAGCCTTATACCCATTTTATATAATTCAATCAGATATCATCACTCTAAATTAGTTTCAAAGAAGTCAAAATAAACCGAACAAGTAAAATCTACCTTCAATAATTGTTAATAATCATTATTCACATGCCATTCCATTACAGTGGAAGAGGTGTTGAAGTTGCCCGTGCATTTGGAAGTATTCTCAAACAGTATTCACATAAAAAAATTCAAGCTGATTTTGTCAGTGGATTTGTTAATCATTATGTTGCAAAAGTGCTTGTAAAATATAGTACACTGCTCTATCAGAGTCATAGTCCCATAAAGGCTGCATTGGCCGATCGATTGATAAGAAATATTAGACTCTTAATTTCAAAGTATTGTATATTGGAAAATACACCGACTTTTATTCACGATATTGATAAAATCATGTTGATTTATAATCAATGACCTCATCGATCGTTGTCAAACTCTACACCAACGGAAGTTCATCATTATAATCATGATACAATTGACACCTTTTTTAAACAGTATTCCAATGAATTGTTTGTCAAGAAGAAGAAGAAAAATAAATTTAATGTTGCTGATACCATTTGAGAAAATAGAACAGCTAATGTTTATGAAAAGAGGAATTACTTGTGGTCCACCGAACTGTCTAAATTGACAAAAATCCTAGATACAAAGCCCATAACTGATCTCCTGCGTGATACCAAGGATGAAGAGATTCTCGGCTGCTTTTATGACTATGAATTGCAAAAAGTTAAAAATGCTAGTGAAATCTATCAAATTGAAAAGATATTAAAGACACGTACTCGCAGGGGTAAGAAACAGTTACTTGTTCGGTGGCTAGGATACAACTCTGATTTTGATTCTTTGATCGATGGTGAAGATATTGACAATGTTTCATGATTTCTATGTAACATTCATTTCCAACGTTTCCGATCCTTTCTACAACGACTTGAATAGAACAAGTGATTTTTGGACAAAACTCTCCCCTTCCATCAAATTTGACGGTGCGTATGAAGTGGCTCTTGTCGACTGTATTCTCAAAAATACCTATGAGATCCTGAGAAAGGATCGTAAATATGATATAAAAATTAGACCCTATAATTGGCCACCACCACCACCACCTTCAGGTGATAAAGAACAAATTCGAAAAATCAATTGGATGGATTATCCATATGTTGAATTACTATACGAGGAACTCACCTGTATGACTGGTTCGTGTCATTTTATTAATAAAAGAATTTCCGCTCGTAAAAAAGGAACTTTTCATTTCAAGTATTCAAAGGAGGAGGGAAAGATCTACATTAATTTACATATTCCCAGCGAAGCAGTTATTTTCAATGACAACCTAAGGGATGTTTTTGGCTTTAAGCTCAAAATAATCATCAGTAAAATTGGCTGCAACACTAATTTCATTTTCGCTGACTACCCACCTGCCTTCTCCACAGACACTTTTACATTTCTCTACGCTTCATTTGTGGAAACATCGAGAGTCGGTAATTCAAATGTTCCCTTCCTACGAGTTCTTGAACGAAAAACCAAGCAAGAGCATATTCATCACTACAATATAAATCATCTTCAGTATATTCCCTTAAAAAATTCGTTTCTGTAACTCTGCAAGTTAACACTAAGAACTTAATGAGGTGATCGTCTAGCAATTTCAAAAGGCTCAGCAGTAATTACATGACAGGTTTAACCCACTGCCAACGAAGGCACACCCATCGAAAATAAACTATAGGATAATTTGAATTGTTTGCAATTATATTGAGTGTCTTATTGGTAAGTGGAGTCCATTTCGAACAGGCCATGTATTAGAATACTACAAGCGTCTTACTAAACTATCTGACTACAGTCTTGGTAGTTGATTTGCTAGGCTAATTCGTTTTGCAATACCCCTTGCTTTACAATTGCTAGTACCAGCTACGTCGAATTTTACTTCCTCCACACTACAGGATTGGGGTTCCGGCAAGAATTTTAAGGAGAGTGTTAAGGAAAATATTACATCTTCAGCAAGGGCCATTGGTGAGCAACTAAAATCTCGACCAACCGAAAAGGGGTTGAAAAGGATGCGTTCGCATTATTCACTAATCAGTCTCCTACCATGCAGGAAGCATAGGACATCAATTAGGACTTTGATAACCAAAACAACGAAGGCCACTAAGCAGAAGAAGAAGAAAAAGAAAAAGATTGTAAGCTCAAAGATGGAGTTTTTCTCTTAAGTTGAGTTATCTCCCCCACAAGGAATCATTTCCATCAATTAGCTTCTCATTGAATCTAGTCAATTCTGAAAATGTTGATGACAGTGTAAAGTATGGCTACTATGAACAAGTTCACCCCCAACAACCATTCTCGTAGAATAGAAAATTTCAGATTTTTTCCAATTAATGATATTTCATTGAAATGTCATCAACTATTTTCGAACTAAATGTTGCGGCCAATAACGAGACAGGCAATACGATTCAGCCTGATGGTAATTTTCTTTCATGCGAGAACTACATTTTACACGACATAGTCAAACAATATAATGTATCTATCAATTTAACATTATTGATCTCTAGCAATAATTTATCCAACTATACAAGCTACATACAATTTATGATGATGACACCAAAGGCATACAAGGAGATGAGAGGACAATCAGTGGGCTATGAATATCGAACAGGTGTTGATACTGACGGCAAGTTGACTACTGCAGTGACCCAAGAATATCATTTAGTTGGAAAATTAAATCATGAGATATTCAATATTTCCCACTGGCTACCCCCCAATGTCAAGATTGACATAAAGTAACAGATGGCCCCATCGAATTTCATTTTGAGAAAAACACTTCCTGCAGCACCCGATGCAAATGTCATTATCACATCGGCAAGTCTCCACGTCCGAAAACAACAAGTTATGGGCTCGGGTGCATTGGCAGTGGAAAACCTAAGAGCCAATGGTAACAGCATTAAACTTCTTAGCCCTTCTGTGATCACTAATCAACGTCCTAGTGCCGATAGCTCTCGTAGCTACATTGAGGCATCATTTATCAATGGAAAAATCCCATCAAAATTGGCTTCCGCCTTAGTAAAGAGTGGCAGTGCGGTTGAATCCTGGACTGAATCCTCTAATGATTTTAGTTTTTTCTCTCTTTCTAGCCTTTTGTACAAAGGAAATGGTATTCCACTGTACACTCTATCGTTTGACAAAAAATCCTATAGAACTCTGTACGAGTTGGCCATGCAATCCCTAGATCATGACTCTCAACTATTTGAAAATGGAATAACCGATTCAATGTTTTCAAAAAATGATGGAGTTATTGTTTTGGACTTGCCAGGGACTCAGGATATGAGTATAGTACGAACAGGGAATGTAAGTTTAGAGTGTACATTTGCCGATGGTCTGACTGAGAGTATCACGCTAATATCACTGAGTCAATTTGAAACCTATTGGGAAATCCCACCCGACGGCAGTGTTCTACTAGACCTAGCACCATGAACACAAACCAAATAATCAACGTATTTAGTATGGATCCATACATGTCCCAGTACAAGTCCTATTGCATACCTTCGAACTTCATTGAAAAATTCCAAGTGTTAACAATACCCTTGTCATTGTTAATAGCAGTCCATCGACTTTGAAGACCGGTCATTGGCTATGCATCTTTCAAACAGCGAAGAATATTGAATATTTTGATCCTCTTGGCCTATCGTATAAATTCTATGCTCCATACATCAGCAACTTTATTGAAAGCAGGGGGAAAACCATTATTCAAAATCAACGAAGAGTACAGGATTCAATGACTATAACATGTGGCTTTCATCCACTACTCTTTTTTATGTTCAGATGTCGTGGTTACACCTACAAGCAGTTTCTCAACATCTACGTTGACTTACCTAAATTGAACGAATTTCTAGTGTATAATATACTTACAAGTTTATTCAATATTTATTTTAGTACCATAATAATAAAATTTTCTAAAAATTTATGGTAAATTTTTTATTAATAAAAAAATTTATATACTTGATCAAAAGAATTTTCTACTCATTAGATTTCATCCACTACTATTTCTTTGTAGACAACAACTTGTGCATGTAGATTATCTGGATTAACAGTGTACTGATCCTGATCTACTGCAATTTCAGGGTCACATTTTCTACAGTAGAGTGTGACTTCACTCTTGTGATATCTCTTTGTATAGTCAATGTTACTATTCTCATTCATTCTATAGAATTCACATGTTTCAATTTGTTTATTTGAAGCAATGTCACAAACAGTGTCCTCAAGTGGCAAATCACATTCCGTCACAGCTAAATAAAAATCAGTGGGCTTATAATCATAACACCCAGTGTTTTCACAACGATGGCGTAGAAACCATATTCTTTTGTTGTTCCAACAGTTGAATTGTTGACCCGGTTCCTCCTCCCAGAAAAATCTAAAACCACGACAATACCAATCTCGTAGCAATAAACTAAACTCACAGTTAGGATTCTTTCTAATCATACCGGGATATGTATTCTTCCACTGATTACATATATCATAATGACAATTGGAGCATAGGTGGCCTCTAGGATGAGAGTCACACACCTCTTCAAGACAGGAATTACAACCTTTAATTTGTACAGCATATCTTCTATGCAATTTACACGGGTTGCATAATCTACACTTTTCGTCATACTCGTCAGTCATTGTGCAATTCTCCCATGATGATGACCAGCTGCCCAGTGTGTACATACATAACGGACATGTATGGAACATTTTGTCATGTGTTGACACTCTCACTACCACAATGAAACTGAGCTAGCAACAACAAAATTGTCTGAGATAGAGAGAGAGAGAGAGGAGTAAATCATCCTTGAGCACCATCTTTTTCATGAAAAAAAAGTCCTAAATTTCAAAACTAATGTTTAAAAGCATATCCACAATATCATTTTGCCGTGTCGTGATCAATATATCAATAAATTGGGTAAATGCATTTGGACCACGACGTAGAAGCTTCATACAATAGTCTAATGATGGAGAATCAGTTTTCATTATATCGACAAGAATTCCCCGAGAAAATATTTTTCTTTGAATAGATAACTTTATAAAATCGTTGTCACGTACAGAACGTTGTCTCTGATGCACCAATTTTATCGAGATTCGCTCTTTTTCGAATCTATCCATTTTTTAGAGTTCTAACTCTCTCAAAGCCAACTTCAGACTAATTCGAATTTCTTTTTGTAGTCCAAAGGATATACGCTAGTCTGCGTTAGAAAGAAAAAAATACCATCGACTTTGAAACAATTTTATTGAGAATGACTACAATAATAATATTTACTGATGCATTTTGTTCTCATCAATATATTTCGATAGGACATCTAATGCTGACCGAAGTTTATTTATATGGAGAATATTCACTTTTCCAGCGAAACATATTTGCTCCTCCTCCTTAAACTTGCTTTATGATATGACGCATTTACTAAACATACTATCCCATTCAAGGCATAGTCTACAGCCAGCGGTTATTTCCACAGCTACATTGGGTACGCGTATATCATTGCTGCTGCTGCTGTCGGTTCCATCATTAATCTCCAATAATGTAAATGCACCACTCATTTTTTTCCTCTACTAATATTCTCTCAAATAAACTATTCTCTCTCTGAATTCAATTCTCTTACTAATATGAACTAAAATGAAAATTACTCCTTATATCCGAATCCAACTACCAATCAAGTTAGTGTGACCGCCGCTCTCTCTCTCTCTGTTTGACACCAAAAAAAATGGCTGTTACCAGATAAAAACCCGTCTGCTAGGGTAAGTATCGTTCGTAGTAATAGGTAACTGGCCCCTGGTAACCCAATTACTTGAAAATCCACAAACATATCCACGTGTAATTCAATGTAAATTTTAAACGAATAGGACCCTTACTACTACCATTGTACCCTGCCGGGACATGCTTTAAAAAAATGAGCCTAGAAAATGACTGAAAAGAAAAACAATAACAGCGGATACTAATATCCCCGATACGATACATGCGATACCAATACGCACGATACCGATACGCACGATACCGATACACCTGGTACCACATACAGCCCTTCCCCAGGGACTATGGAGGGCCATATCATCAAACCCATATATATTTGACCTCTGTACTATGTTAAACAAAATGGCTGTCTCAAAATTTTTATAGGACTAGTTGAGGGGGGGAGGGAGCCTGTATGGGGGGGGGCTATTTGCCCTCCAATCTTTTTGATCACTCAAAAAGGGCACTTAAAAATTTAATTTCCTTTCGAATGAGCTATTACACATCTCTCTATGATGCTCTGGCCACCCCCAAGCCCTTCTAGAAAAAAAAGGAAGACAGATCAGTGATACCCATGCAAAAAAGTCATTTTCCTTGGTGTTCAAGGTGGGTGACTGTAATTATCCTACATAAAAATTTTTATAGGACTAGTTGGGGGGGGGGGGCTATTTGCTCTTCAATCTATTTGGTCACTTAAAAAGGGCACTTAAAATTTAATTCCCTTTCGAGTGAGCTATTAAACCCCTCTCTATGACGCTCTGGCCACCCCTAGCCCTTCTAGAAAAAAAAAGAAAAAAAAAGGGAGACAGATCAGTGCTACCCATGCAAAAAAGTCAGTTTCCTTGGTGTTCAAGGTGGGGGACTGTAATTATCCTACAAGGTTTTCGACTATGAAGATTCCAATGGTGCACTTTTTATTTCGATTTGACGCCATTTTCAAGGGGTTTCAGGCTCTTTTTTGAAATCACCATAAATTTCTTTTCGCAATAAACTTTTACTTCTAAGATTAACCAAAACAATAGTTACCATTCATGATGGTAACTATTTACCTAACTAGTTACGTAACAGTGTCAAATGGCAATTTTTTTCTCACCAGGCAATTTTTTTGAAAACACATTTTTCAACTTTTGATTACAACGGGCTATGGTTCGCCCTTTACTAAGTTGCAGCTGCCACTGCAACCATGATAACATTTGAAAGGTTTCTCTCCAGTATGATATCTTTGGTGAATAAATAGGTTGGCTTCTCGTCGGAATGTTTTCTCACATATATTACATTCAAAAGGCTTTTCTCTAGTATGAGTTTTTTTAAGATAAGATAAACTATTGCTATGTGTAAAACCTTTCTTACATATTTCACATTCGAAAGGTTTTTTTCCTGTATGAGTTCTGTGATGACGAGATAAATTGGCACTCCTAATAAAACCTTTCTTACATATTTCACATTCAAAAGGTTTTTTTCCTGTATGAGTTCTTTAATGACGAGATAAACTGCCACTTTTAGTAAAACATTTGTAACACAATTCACGTTTAAAAGGTTTTTTTTCAGTATGAGTTCTTTGAAGAATTAATAAGTTGTCTTTTTGGCTGAATGTCTTCTCATATATATTGCATTCAAAAGGCTCTTCTCAAGTATGAGTTTTTTTTATGATAAGATAATCTGCTGCTTTGTGTAAAACATTTTTTACATGTATCACATTCTAAAGGATCTTCTCCAGCATGAGTTTTTTTATGATAAGATAAACTGCTGCTTTGTGTAAATCCTTTCTTAAATATATCACATTTGAAAGGTTTTTCTCCAGTATGAGTTCTTTGATGACGATATAAACTGGCACTTGAAGTAAAACATTTCTTACACATATCACGTTTGAAAGGTTTTTCTCCAGTGTGTGCTCTTTGAAGATCAAATAGGATGGCTTTTTGGCGGAATATCTTGTCAAATATATTACATTCAAAAGGCTCTTCGCCATTATGAGTTTTTTTATGATAAGATAAATGATTCCTATGTGTAAAAAGTTTGCTACACACACTGAGTTCCATAGGTTTTTTTCACTAGTTTGTTATTATGGTATGAAATTGGCGTGAATTCCTGCGGTATGTTTTCTCATATATATTACATTTACAAGATTTGTCACTACTATAATTTATTTTATGAGCAGACAAAGTGGTCATTCTAATAAAACTTTTCTTAAACATATCACATTTGAAAGGCTTTTCGCCCGTATGAGTTCTTTGATGACTAAATAAATTGGTACTTGTAGTAAAACGTTTCTTACACATATCACATTCAAAAGGTTTTTCTCCAGTATGAGTTCTTTTGTGATCAGAAAAACTTCTAATTGTAGCAACACGTTTCTTACAGATATCACATTCGAAAGTTTTTTCTCCAGTATGAGCTCTCTGATGACGAGATAAACTGGCACTTGTAGTAAAACGTTTCTTACATATATCACATTCGAAAGGTTTTCCTCCAGTGTAAGAAACCTCCTGTTTTGCCACATCATTTTCTGCCAATACACGACTGTGACTAGGCATCTCATTTTGACAGTTCCAATTCATTTCTTTTTTTAGACAGATTCTTTCTAGACCTGGCATGCTAGGTAATCCGCATTCTTGATTGCTCATATCAGATGACGCTGCAACAAGAAGAACTTTAATAATATAAAATTCGCTAAAAATCAAAGACTTGTATTTTTTTGGTCTATTTTAATTTAGCACAGAACTCAGCTTTTAAATATTTAGCCTTACAAATTTATTATAAAATTCATTCTAATGAATTTTACATAATTACTTAATTTAAAAATAAAAATAACTTAACAAAATTAAGCTTCTCAAAGAAATCTAAACGCAATTTAAAACTAAAGACATGGAAATAAAAAAAACTAAAAAATTACATACTAAACATGAATAAATATTAGTGATAAAGAACAAATTAAACTCAAAAAAAACATACAAATGATTTAACAATCATATAAAACAAACATAAGACATGTACAAATATAAATGAATAAATAATTCTTAAAACAAGTAAAAATAGAATTGAATAAGTATATTAAGCTTAAAACAAAAAAAAAAATCTTTTACTATTGAAGAATAAATGAAACTCAAAACAAAAAAAAATTAAATAAACAATCATAGCAATTAAAAATACAACAGACACTAATACAAATTAATAAATAAATCTTAAATCAAGTATTCTTAAATGTATACTTTTAAATCTTAAATTGAATATATAAATAAAGCTTAAAACAAACAAAATCCCTACAAACAAGATTTGGGCTACTGCCCCCTTCACTAAGTGTAAAAGTCTAAAGCCAACTGCGTAACTGATTGTTTACTGAAAACGAATTATATTAAAATATTTTCTTCTATACTTATTACAACATTAAAAATCAAATAAAAATTACAGTGCAATAAGATCATGTAAATTATCCACTTCCTTGGAGATAATGTTGCAATAAAATCAATAAAAAACTAAGGTCTTTTTAGAAGAGAATGATTAAACTACAGAGTTATTATATTAGCATATTCCTAAGGCATAAATGCCATAAAAGACATATTATTTTTTATATTGCTTATAGCTAAATCCATATTTAAAAATTGTAAAAGAATTCTAATTAGTTCCAAGAGCCAGAAAAAAGTCTAGACATGAAAAAATACAGAAGATCAGGATTTCTGAAACACACTTTTGTCCCCGTCTGTATCTAATAAAGGGATTTCAATAAGATTGATTGCTTTGTGTGGGTTTGTTTCCCTTTTTTTCAAAAATCAGGCAAGTTTTTTCAGATTTTTGGTTTTAGGTGGGTAACAACGAACTGAAAGAATTTTATATATTAGAATCAAACAGTTCGTGGTAACGAACTGTAAGTAAGGAGCGACCCGGCTCAATGGTAACCGAAACTCTAGAAAACGGGGTATTTTGATATAAATAGATACATCAAAAGAATCAGATTTTAATGCTGATTTCAAATATATAAGTTTCATCAAGTTTAATCTTAGGCGCCAAGTTTAAAGTTAGGCACCTGAGAAAATTTGGCTGATTTTTGAAAAAAGGTGGAAAGACCCCGTAAAAGTTATAGAACCTTAATGAAAATCACACCATCATATTCCGCGTATCAGAGAACTCTATTGTAGAGGTTTCAAGCTCTTATCTACAAAAATGTGGAATTTTGCATTTTTTGCCAGAAGAAAGACCACGGGTGTGTGATTATTTGTTTGTTTGTTTGTTTTTTGTTTTTTTTCCCAGGGGTGATCTTATCGACCCAGTTGTCCTAGAATATCGTGGGAGGGCTCATTGGAATGGAAATTGAAATTTCTAGTGCCCATTTTAAGTGACCAAAAAAATGGAGGGCAACTAGGCCCCCTCTCACGCTCATTTTTTTTCCAAAGTCACCTAGTCAAAATTTTGAGATAGCCATTTTATTCAGCATGTTCGAAAATATTATAAGTATGTCTTTTAGGATGACTTAATCCCCCGAAGTTCCCGGGGGGAGACTGAAAGTTATGAACTTTACCCAATGTTAACATATGTATTGGTTATTTGGAAGCATACAGACGTTTTCAGGGGAGATTTTTCCTGGTAGCGGGGGGGGGGGGCGGGACAGGGGTTATGTGGGAGGATCTTTCCATGAAGGAAGTTTTCATGGGGGAAGGGACATTGCTATGAAGGGGATGCCGGACTTTCCAGTCTTATCTAAAAAAAGATCATAAATTTAATATAAAAAAACAAGTATTTCAACTGCAACAGCAGCAACATCGAAACTTTAAACGAAAAGAAAATATTACATATATAATTGGGTTCACCCCGTAGTCAATGCCTCACTCTTTACGCCAAAGATTTTTTTAGTACTTTCATAAGAGCTATTTATTCTAATTAACGGCCTTTGTGATTAAGCGGTCATTTTTAAAGAATTGGAACAAAAGTCGAACTTTTGCTTAAAGAGCAAGGTATTGACTAGGGGGCGAACCCCTTAATAAACGTATTAAAAATATATGAATATAGAAGTTCCCTACGTAAGTTAATTCGTAAGTTACGTATATTTATTACTAATAAAAACGTTCGTAAATAAAATTAAACAAGTTTCGAGAAAGCCATTAAACTAAATAAAAGTAAATTAATATGAAAATTTTGTTTTAATTATTCATGTACGGTGAGCCAAGATCAAAACCTGCATTTATTCAAAAACTTTCAAAAATTAAATAAAAAAAAACAAGTTTTTTAAGCTGAAAGTAAGTAGCGACATTAAAACTTAAAACGAACAGAAATTATTCTGTATATGAAAGAGACTGTCCCCTCCTCAACGCCTCGCTCTTTACGCTAAAGTTTGACTCTGTCTCAAAAGTTTATTTTTTAAAACAATAAAAAACTTTAACGTAAAGAGCGAGGCGTTGAGGAGGGGACAGTCTCTTTCATATACAGAATAATTTATGTTCGTTTTAAGTTTTAATGTCGCTCCTTACTTTCAGTTTAAAAAACTTGTTTTTTTTATTTAATCACCATAAAACGCCAATACTGCTGGAGTAGCTATTTTCATGAGAAACCCATTTTTAGTTTTGGTGAATATTGGTCCAAGTCACTTTTTACTTCCAGTTTTTTATCACAACCTGTTTGATAAGATTCTCTTGTGACGAAAATTTTTTCGAACCTGTTCATTTTGTTTAGTTGAATAGGGCAATAAAAAGAAAGAGTGTCAATTTGACAGCTGGACAGTAAGTTTAAATTTTGTTTTTGTTTCACTATTCTATTTTGTTTAAAGTCTGAATATACAAGGGATTTAAGTCCGAGAGGGAGTATTGCCCTGTTATGAAAGAGGTACATTTTACATGGCCGTTATAAAATCAAAACGTGGTATCTATGCATGCAGGATGATTTTTGAGTATCTCTACTCCTTTTATAAGCTATTCTGAGGCATAGCAAATTTCATAAAGACAAGTTTACATCTCTTATAATCTACGGAAGAAATAAATCTTTCTGGTAATTTTGGTTTGAGTTTGATTTTCTTTTAAGATTAAATTCATAATAGTTCCGTTATGAAAGAGGTACATTTTACATGGCCGTAATAAAATCAAAACGTAGTATCTATGCAGGCAGGATGATTTTGAGTATATTTACTCCTTTTATAAACTATTCTAAGGCATAGCAAATTGCATAGAGACAAGTCTACATCTGTTATAATCTACGGAAGCAATAAATCTTTCTGGTAATTTTGGGTGGAGTCTGATTTTCTTTTAAGATTAAATTCATAATAATTAAATATATTATTGAATAAATAAATTTATATTTTTACCAGATATCCTTGTCATTTAAAATTTACTGTATTGTAATGCATTTTGCATGCAATTTAATTGCTCTTTTTATTTGAGAGTTTTTTTCTAAAAGTTTTTAAAAATCAACTTATTCCTACGAAAAAATATCCTGAAATATATTTCCTGTCACCGAACTACCACTGTTAGTTTTGTGTCTGGCCTCCCCAAGGAAAATTTTTCTGCCAGCGCCCTTGCAACATGGCCTGATAAAAAAGAGACCTACACCACTTAGAGGCTTTTGACTCCTTTAATTTCTGTAACGGTAAAACATACAACAATTCTGATTAAACCTTTTAATTCCTTGTGTTTAGTTTGCCCATATCACATACATAATTCATTTTTGACCAAAATAGGATATGTTGCACTATTAATTATCACAGCCGAGCTGAATAAAACGCTTGTTCATAATCTACAAAACTGGTGATTAAAGGGGTCTGAAAACCCAGGCACTTTTAAATTATTGGTCTAAGAGTAAAAATTAGGTCGATGGCTCAACCCTTCCTAAAAACAATTATATTTCTACCCTTATCGGATTTATGTTCAGCATCTCTAAGTCTAAAAAGTACCATCATATTAAATAATTTGCTTCCTACAGAAGCCAGACTGGTGTCTCTATAATTACTAAACTCACTCATATCATTTTCCTTTTAGAGGGTTTGTGGACAATGTCTTTTTAAATCAATTTTTATTTTATTTTCTAATTGACAATCTTTTAATTGGTCAAGAAAAGAATATTTTAAACTTTTTTGGTTTTTCTCTACAAGAATCCAGACTTTTGCTTGCTTTCTAAATGTGTGAAATAACTTTTGAATAAATTTTAAGTCATCGGACCCTTTTAAAGATCTAGAAAAAAACATTAATTTAGTGTCACAGTTCAATCTTGGCTGAAAAAAAAACTTAATACCCTACAATATCCCTTAAACATTTTATTTATTCTATTTTGAAAACCTAGATCCACTTACACTCTTCTTATTTAGTTGTTGAGTAAGAAGTCACAGTAATAGTAAAAGCCCTGACAGTTTTAACTTGATGCCCACAGTTACTCTTGAGATGTAGCTAAAACATATTTTTGCCTAACATCACGCACATAATACCTTAAGCAACAGTTTAAGCTTGAGTTGAATGCTTCTGCCTTATACCCATTCCCAGACCTAGGATATTTGGTTTGGATCTCTCGACAACCTTGTCTGTTTTGAAAACCTATCAAACAGACCAGGTACTCGTGGTCTTACTTAACTTAGTTCTAGGACATCCCAATTAATACACTAAGACGTTATTGGAATATTTCCGATTCATCCCGATAGTCCACAATAATACATACGTAATGTGATCGACCTATTGGACCCTTATACCTGTTTGAACAATGTCGTGGATGAACTTTGTTGAAGTAATAATTCTGGGGCTGTTTTAATTTTTCAGTTTTATTTTAAGAGATTATATTTTATTTTTATACATAGCTTACTAAGGGTGGCTCTTAGATATAGAGCCAAATACTCTTGAGGTTCAAACAATTCCACGGTCTTAGGTAAAATCCCTTATGTTTTAACTATTGCTATTTTAGTGAAGAAAGGTTAGTGTGATTTTCGTCGTTATTTATTGCTGATAAGCCCTTTTAAAAACCAGCATGTTGCTTGGTATTCAGATTGTTCGCACCAGGATGGATGCAATGAGTGTTCATTAGAGATGGAATTATTAATATTTTAACTTGGGTTGAATTTCTTTTAATTGATGTGTTAATAAATAGTGAAACTGTGATGCTGGTTGAAAGAGCAATGGTGGGTAGATTGGCGTAATATTGGCAGGTGTATAGAGTAAATTCATTTTCATATGTGATACGAAATTTTAATAGTATTGTTACTTTGTATAGAAAAGAGCTAGAGCAAGCAGGAAGAGTTGTAATGGTACCTGTTTATCAATAGGTCTTATTTTGTTGGGAAAAGACAGCTCAAGTCATAGTACCTCCCACAAACCAAGAAATTCTGTATTTTCTTTTGATTTCTTTGTTGAGCAGTTCAAAACAAAACAAAATGTATTAAATAGCTCTAAAAAACATAAAGTGGAGAATAAAGAACGAATCAAATAATAATTATTTTTGCTTTACAGGCCAACTACTAAAGCAGTCAATTTTGATATATAAAGAAAGGGGTGGAAAGAAGCTTAAGATATCCACAACAACCAAGCTTAGCAAGTACAGACCAGAAGAATATAGAAGGAACCAGAGTAACCACGTATTCAAAAGGCGTCTGAATTTCGTCTTATCATTTCCTAGAAGCTTAATCATTTGACATGGGAATTGATGTTGCAAGATTTTGCGGGGACATTGATGGAGATCTCCTTTGTCCAATCTGTAAACTTGTTTTAGAAGATCCTATTCAGGTTTGTGCGTTGTATGGAACTGGCAGCTGTGTTGCCTATTAAGGGCCAACATGCGTAGTTTTTTCGGGTATCAATTTCAGCAGATCAGTTGGCAAACGATAGCAGCACAAAAACAATTCCCTTTGCGCAAGATCTCAAAACTAAATATCATGGAGTTCATTAATCAACTACATGTTGTCAATAGCACCTTGGTGTATCTTAACTTATTATTTAGTTCTTTTATTATTATAATTTTCATTTTTTATTTTAAATTTTCTTTTCACTAAAAAAAAATAATTAACTTTAAAATTGTTTCGTCATTTGATTATAAAGTTATTTCATTGTTAAATATTTAATTATTATTATTAATATTATTGTTCAGTTCTTTTGAATTTGCCGCTGAAAATAAGGAAACAACTGAGAATTTTTTTTTCTTATGAGGAGAATCACATCAGGCGATGCTTTTTATAAATCGGTACCAAAAACTAGAAAATTTTTCAAACTCAAATCAAAGCCATTTTCTCTGCAAATCGGCAACAATTTGATATATCGGCACAAAAACAGCTACATGTGTCCATCCCTTTACACTGTATTTTGTTATGTAATGCCGTGAGTTCGAGGAAAATACCACACAATTTTCTCATGTTACCACATACCTTAATAATGATGCAAAGTAACTTTTATCACCCAATTTATACTGAAAAGTTACCGTTGTCACTGCATTTATACCACATACAAAATATAAGTAATACACTGTATTGTGTGCAATACATATCGTTCACTTTTGTCTATGATTTATACCGCGTAATTTTGCAGGACAGAAAAGTGGCAAATATTTGATCGCAACTTCTAGCCACAAATAACAGATTACTAACAAACCACTTTGGCCAGATGGGGTTCACTTGCGCCATTTCGGTGCTTTTGAGGTGGTTGCACATTGAGTGTTTTATGTTATGAATCTTGTCAAGAATGAAATTCTAAACAGGATACAGCTATACATACTTAACTCTATTGCAACCATCTGACGTTTGCTAAATTACCAGGGAATAAGAGTAGGAACCTCGATTCTACGCCCGCTATGCTAAATAGATTTTTGCAGTGACATGTATAATGACAAAAAAAAAACTACTGAAGAGAATGAAAATGAAGACAAAACTTTTGAAGAAATTTTGAGGGATTTGGAAGAAGAGTTCACTATTTTCTATAAGTTAAATTAAAAAAAAATTTGTTTGTGCCTGACTTTGATAATCATTTTGAATAATAATCGAAGATAAATATCATATTCGATTAAAAAATTAACAAAACTTATTCGAAGGTCATTAAAAGGGAAAAACAAATAAAATAACAACTGGTACTGTTAAGGGCCCTTGCCAAACAATCCAATGAGCCCCTTTCAAGGTTTGTACAACCACTCTTTCTATAAAAACCGTGTATGCCCCTATGGCATAACTTACAGCCCTTGCCCTGAGGAATTTGAGGGGGGGGGGGGTTGTCATCATCAAAGACTTAATTAGAAATTAGAAATTTCGAATGGAACAAGTCTCTATCTCTTTTTCCAACCCAGGCTAATAAATTTGTATATTAAACCTTTTAAGTTTTTACGAATAGAGGATTCTCAGACAATCTGAGTATACGGGTAAAATTCTAGTCCATTGATCCCACACCTAATGCCATGTAATAATAGGCTAGATATGGTTAATACCAGAATATAAATATATATATATATATATATATATATATATATATATATATATATATATATATATATATATATATATATATATATATATATATATATATATATATATATATATATATATATATATATATATATATATATATATATATATATATATATATATATATGAACAGTAGCAAAAAATTTCTTCAAAAATGACACACATCATAGCATGCTGACTGGGAAGGGTACCAATACGTCACAGTAATAGTTTCAATTGCTATTTGACCTTCGATCAGATTAGTCCCATCATAATGCACTAACATTTGTCATTGCGCGTGCGCGAAGAGGTGGAGTCATTAAGAAAGATCTAGATTGGTTTGTTTTAACAATCTTTTATTGAGAGTATAGGACATTTCGCCACTGTTCGTATATAATTTTTATGCTATATAATATAATATTAAGGAAAACATAATACTGACGTTATAATGCCATGACAAAATATCACCCTACTTAATAACTCGCTGCAGTACCAAGCTGGCCTAGACCAATACAGCTGCACAATCTTTTACTGTATCCCAATCTATTCAACTTTTCTGTCTCTATTCCCACCCAAAAAGTTTCAATTTCGATTAAATCCTTTTTTATAACATTTAGCCAGTCTATAGAACTTTTATCGTGGTTAATGAACCTTCTTGCTTTATTTACAAGTAGCTAAGCCTCAGTAGTCAAGCTCATAGCCTCCCACAAATTAAACCGGCATAACTAATCTCTTCATCATCTAAAAACCTTTATAGTTAGTTTATCATCTTTTCGCTACTTTTCTCCTTGTAATAACAAAGTGGAGTTTCACCAGACAAATGTGCCCCACTATGTTTCAGTATGTATTTGTATATAGTTTATGTTTTGTTACGGGGGTATTCTATTAATTTAATTTTAATTTTGAATGTGTCTTCATACGCCTCTGCATAATTAATATCTTTATATTCAAGGCTCCA
This sequence comes from Artemia sp. Qi Xiang Cuo, assembly GCF_049724085.1. Classification (NCBI taxonomy): domain Eukaryota; kingdom Metazoa; phylum Arthropoda; class Branchiopoda; order Anostraca; family Artemiidae; genus Artemia; species Artemia sp. Qi Xiang Cuo. Next base: position 50,792,858 of record NC_142814.1, read on the forward strand.
ACATGTGAACATACGTTTTGTAGGTGTTGCATTACTGAGTGGCTAAAGAGAAACCCGACTTGTCCTATAGACAGAACCAATTTAAGCATTGATGCTCTGAAGCCTGCTCCAAGGATCATGAGGTATCTTTTTAGGTATTTATTTCAATATATTGCAAATATGCACAAACTAATTTATAAGAGACTATGGACAGGATGGATTTTATTAATTTTTTTTTCGATGTAACCACTAGCATCAAAAGAACAGTATTGGAATCCCCAATGTCAAAAACTCAAACTCTAGGCTTTGCACGCTCACAACCACAATATCATAGGAAGATGTTGAATGGCTCACTTAAAGCCATTGATCGTATCTACATGCTTTTTTCTAAGTTTTTCTTGATATTATCATTATAAAATGCCGTCACTAAAAAGGCTAGGAAGTGTGTCACTAAAGACGTACTCTTTGGTTCTGTTTCTGGAGTTGAAAGGCTAGGAATTGCAATAAGGGCCCCGCCATAAAAAAGTATGATTGAAAAGATCTTGTCTGGAGGTCAACAATACTCCTTTTTGTAATCCTTCCCTCCAAACCCCCTTAGTAGGCAAAATCTACAAAAACAAGTTTTGAAGAAAACTGCCAAATGAAAAAATAATTAAATTTGATCCAAGAATAAAAAAAATTCACTTATGTTTAGGTTACCAGCAAATAAAGGACTTGCAATCCTGAGCTGTTTTTTTACAGCAGCCTGTAAATTACAGCATTTAAAGAACAAACTGCAGTCTCTTATTGATAATTTAGTGTGTATGCTAAATAGTTATCAACATCATGAATGTTCAAGGATGATGGTGCTTGGAGGGATGATATACAATAGAGGGTATTCTTAACCTCCAGAAAAGGAGTTTTTCACTATGGTGATTAGGGTGGTATGCTTGTTGTTTTTTATTCCTGGATCAAATTTTAGTGATTTGTTTTTCATTTGGCAGTTTTCTTCAAACTTTTTTTGTAGTATTTGCCTATTAGGTGGGTTTGGAGAGGAGGTCTACAAGACGGGGTACTGTTGACCTCTAGACAAGTGTTTTTCAATCATTGTGTTTATGGGGGTAGCCTTATTCTAATTCTCAGCCTTTCAACTCCAGAAATGGAACCAAAAAGTTCATTTTTAGTGAGGTTTGGCACTTTACAACGGTATTATCAAGAAAAACTTACAGAAAAGAATGCAGATATGATCAATGGCTTTAAGTGCACGATTCAAGATCTCCTCATGATATTGTGGTAGCCTGCTTGCCCTGGTGAAAATAAAAGAAGAAAAAACAAAAACCATCACTGCTAGCCATGCAAAAAATAAAAAAACTACTTTCTGTATTTTATGGCTATGGGCTCAAAACCCAGTGTTACGGTTTTTGATAATGGGGACTCCAATAATACATTTTTCATTTTGATCTGCCACCTTCTTGAGGGGATTCAAGCTCTTTAAAAATTTTTGAAAATCGTTTCTGCAGTAAACTTTTACTATTGGAATGAACCTATATGACATTTATCATTCCTGTATCACTTTAGGGGAAATCTTTGTTTTCGCATAGCAAGTTGAAATTATATGCAATTTTAAAATAGATAGGAGGTAAAAAAAAAATATTAGTAATGACTAACATTTGGTGTACCTCACTTTTAGGACTAAAAATTCTCCCAAGATTCCATATCTAAATTTTAGTCGGTAATGGTGATTACTTTGATGAGTGTGACGGTATTTTTACCGATAAACTGCAATTTAGCCCTGACCTTTGGTTCCACCTGCCATCAGGGGTTGCAGCAGTAGCTATTAACCTAGTCAGAGACGATCACGTCCCTAGTGAAAAATACAATAGCCCATAACTCCTTAAAATAGAGTCAGATAGAAACAAAAATTACACTGTTAGAACTGTCTTTTCCAAAACTCATGTATAGGAAACTTGCTATCCCTTGGCTTGAATAATTAGGAAAATATATTGGCTTGTTCAAGTCAAAAACTGTTAAAACTAACCCTTGAGGGGAGATTTTAGATTATCCCAACAGTCATAGAAAATGTTGTTATTGCTCTAGACTAGTAAAATTAAGCTATCCTGAGTAATACCATTAAAATTTTAACAAATATTTTTTTTTACCTAGGTTAACCTTGACCTATACCAACCAGACACATGGATGTCCTGCAATTTTGACATTGGAAAAACTTGCAGCACATCTTCTAGAATGTAATTTTGACCATAAAAGACTTGTTACTTGCCAATCGGGATGTGGATTTTCTATACCTTTTGAGGAATTAGTAAATCACATTTGTGTACAAAGATTGAAGATTGAAATTTCTAAGTTACAGTCAGAATTGGATTCACTTAATGTAAATCAGGTGATTCTCTATTACTCAGTGGGTGAAATCTAGGAGGGGAAACTTGAAGTGAATCTTTTGCTCTTCCAGTTGTTTTCAAAGTTTTGTCTAATGAATAAAAATTGCTTGAATATATATCAAACAAAACCAATGTTAGAATTTCAATAAAATTAATTTACATTGAGTGCAAGAAGAAAAACAATAAATTATAAGTGAATACGAGATTTCTTAAATATACTCTACATATGTATGCAAGGAATGATTTTAAAGTTCGTAGGAGTGGACACTTGGCTACGAGGGACAGAAGGGTTTTCAAAAAAAAAAATCAAAATATAAAACATTTTCTGTTAAAGATTTCGGGGAATATTCCTGGCGTACTTGATGCAGGGCTAGTGTTTAGATGAGAAATCAACACGCCGAGTTAGAAAATCTGTATAGAATGTGAATTAGTTTTATTTGTCAGAACAAGGAGAATATTGATTTCTACACATAAAACTGAAAAAAGTCTTATAATTTGTCCGTATGTACAAATATGTCTTATTAAATCAAGTTCTTCTCTGCTGCTTTTGATGTGCTGCTCTTGAACATTGCAGCGAATATAACATGCTTCTAACAAACGTAGAACAGAACATGCGCGACATATTAAGAAAAAGTGCACAGTCAAGACGTTTCGTTGGGGTAGATACAAAGGCTTCACCTAATGTTGTTCCTCAAGTTTTAATCATAATGTTGTTCGACAGCAATTTCAAATTTTTCCGGGCGCAGTTAGGCTACGTCTATTTCTGATCTAATTAGTTTTGGAACCAGCAAAGCTGTTTTCTTGGTTATGTTAGATTTAAAGGAGCAATAATAAAACAGATTTTTTTTTTGCTTGGTAGTTTTTTCTGAAAAGTAAAATAATAGCTGAAGCCCAATCATTGTTCTATTATTAAGTATGTACTAAGGTCATTGAAATGACCCCATATAGCCCCATTCTGTCATTCAATAAAGGTTAAACACAAAAAAAATGGAGCAAAAAAAATTAAAAGGGCAATGAACATTCTTTTACTTGTAGTAATTTCTGTTTGATCCAATTCTTCTTTTTTCTCTTAATATTATGTTTCATATATTTTTCAATATTTATTAAGTTGTATGTGTATCCATTTTACTTTCTTTTCGCTTGAAGTTTAATTTTTCATTTATAGCTATTTCTATTCCTTTTAATTTTGACTTATTGTATGGCTTCATGTCCGCTAGTTATAGGCTTTAATCATGCCCTTAATTTTCTCTGGAGAACTTTTTTGGAAAATATATTTTGGAAATAAAATCTTCTTCGGTTTTAATTGCTTATATTGTTTTATTGTCTAACTATAAAAGCATTTTTTAGATTTTTGAGCTCTTCAGCTTTGGAAAAAATGAATATTCTGTCATAATATTTGATCACCTTGAGTTTTGTCCAATAAATTACAAAATTATTATTGCTATTTGGAATATTAAGAATCAAATGTTGAACATGATCAAAAAACACTGTCAAAATTGACGAGGATTTTAATCACAAAATTCTATTGGCTAAAGTATCTCTGGCGCTGTCTTGTAGACACCCTTGAATATAAATGAATTTGTATCTATTTTTTATAATTTTTGTTAAAAGGTTGTTTTAATTTCTCTTTTCTAACAGTTAGTTTGTTTAAGTAATTGCATGCCCAGTTAATCTTAAAAACAAGTTTTGTTTTCTTCAGAAAAGAGATGAATGTGCATAGCCAGAACTGTGTTCAATAGTAGGGTTAGTTATAATGGGTGCGGACAAATCAGGCTATCCGGCGCGTGTGATTCCTCTTTTCCTGGCCCCAAATACTATCCAGCATGGTCGTTCCATGACACATTGAATATGGAGGGGATCCAGACACACTGCGTTAGAGCATAGGAGGGTTCCGGACACAATGGTTTGAGAGATAGGGTATTTCTCACTAAATTGTATGGGAAGATAACTGAGTCCTCATGACATTATGTAGACTATTTCTCACACCCTTTTTCTTGCATGTAAACATATGGGTTTCATTAACCTGATTCTAAGCCACACGCAATAATTTCTACGGGTCTATTTCACGCTAGGGATTATCACTTATTCATTTTCTTGCCAAGAATATTATTGAATTTTTTCAAGCCCAGATAAAACCACTAATCTTCAGGTTTTTTTTACCTTTTGTGGCATAGAGTAGCTTTCTCATTTCATTTTCTTGCCAAGAACATTATTGAACTTTCTCCATCACCGATAACACCATTAATTTCCAAATAAGTTTAATGAGGGGGCGGGGTGCATCAAATTACCGGTTTTCCAAAGTTTCTTTTCTGATACACAAGAGTTTCAAAATATACTTTGAAACCAAACAGTAGGCCTAGTTGTAAGCAAGAGGTTTTTTTTGTTGGTTTTTAAATAATCATTTTCCTATATTTAAAGATTTTTTTTTGTATTCTTGCTATTTTCTCAGATTAAAGGGGGTGTTGCTCTTCATCTCATTTCAGGGGTTTTTGCCTTTCGTGATATAATGCAGCTTTCTTATCGAAGTTTTTGCCATGAACATTATTGCCTTTTTCTTCCCATTTTAAGGGTTTTTATCTTTAGCGGTATATTGTAGCTTTCTTGTCGTATTTACATGCTACGCGGAATTTTTTTTCTTAGACTAGACTCTAATATTTTCTCCTTTCTATTTATTAGATTAGCTTTTATAATTCTCAAGGTTGTTGACCTTTCGGGGGATTTTCTTTGTAGCCCCACTCTCTTTTTTGGTAGCTAGTTTCGGGGGATTTTCTAGCGCAATCCTTTTCTTTTTTAATTGCTTAAAATACACACGACCATTTCTAGCATGGATTTTTCTACGCGGATCGCTCAAGAAGCTTCAAAATATACTAGAAATGACGTATTTTTTCCATATTTTAAGATTTGGTAATTTTTAAGGGAAAGTGTCTATATCCCACTCTTGGCGCCATTCTAGTTTTTGCAGATTTTGGGAGTTAGTCTTGTGAAAGAAACCTTAAAAACTTATTTGGGTTTTAATCGATTATTTTCCGTATTTTTAGACTTATTTTGTTTTTTTCTGCACATACAGTCACAAACTTGCATTTTCTAAACATCTTCCAGGGACTCCCCGTCCATCATTTTCAGTCTTATTTCCAAGTACCTCGCAAAGAAAAATTTATGGAATGTTAGTTCGATATCTCGCCGCTAGGGGATTTGTGGAGCTAGTGTCACTATACTGCAGGAAACTTGAGGTCGTAATCCTGCCGCTAGGGATTCATATCGCTAGTTTCGCTTTACTACCCGAATTTTTAGTTCCGAACCATATCGCTAAGTCGATATACAGAGAGATTTTTTAGTTCCCAACCATATCGCTAGGGATTAGTATCGCCAGTGTCGATATAATAGGTGCTTTTATAGATTTCTTGTGACTTAGAGCATTTCTGGAACCCTTTGTCAAAAAAGTACAATATATTAATGAAATACAAGTAAGATGTGTGCTCCTAACCCCAAAGAGACCATTCTCGGGGGGATATACCCCTTCTTTAAGTAAATTAAAAAAAGAATTTTTTTACGCTATATTTGAAATAAATTTGGTTTCATAGTATTTTCGACTAGACTTTTGACACATGGAAAAGATAGTAAATTTTATGTGTTTATTGTCCGGCCCATAAAACTAGCGAGGAAGGATTTAGGGATCACTTGAGCACCTTTAGGGTATGTTGTAGTCAAGGTAAATAGAAAGTAAAGAATGTGAATAAGACAAAATCTAAAATTTGATCTCGAAGGAGGTCCCTGGACTTTGACAACTCGATGAGGGGACCTTTTTGAAGAAATCAGAGAGGATTGACATTTTCGGGGCCCGCACCCCTGAAAATTTTACTTTGATTTCCAACAATGATTTACGCAAGTCCACAAATGGATTTCGTACCTATAGGATCCGATGCAATCCTCAAGGTTGCCCACTTTAAATAGACTTCGCATATTCACCCCCCTTTCTTTTTCGGAAAAATGAACCTCGATTATTTAAAAATGAAAATGAATCGATACTTTTTAAAAATCTATATTTAATTTTTTTAAAATGAAACATATATACATAAAAACGTTATTTTTGAATAAAGTAAAAGAGATAATAAATTGTTAAAAAATTTCAATTCATAATACAAAAATCTTAAATTTCTAGTGACCAAATTTCTTTAAAGTAAAATGTTAAAAAAAAGTAGAATTCATTATAGTAAAAAAAAATGAAACAGATATTTCCTTCAGAAGCCCATTTTAACCCCTTCACCCGCTGCACTTGGATCCAGTTCCGGGCAGTCCGGAGGGTTTCTGTCTTACGGGCGGTGGAGTCTAGTCTGCGTACCCTCCGTTCCGGGGAGGGGGCCCAGGGTTAGGCCCAGGATATATATATGTATATATATATATATGTGTGTGTGATATATATATATATATATATATATATATATATATATATATATATATATATATATATATATATATATATATATATATATATGTATATATATATGTATATATATATATATATATATATATATATATATATATATATATATATATATATATATATATATATATATATATATATATATATATATATATATATATATATATATATATATATATAATATATATATATATAGTAGTGTATATATATGTATATATATATATATATATATATATATATATATATATATATATATATATATATATATATATATATATATATATATATATATATATATATATATATATATATATATATATATATACCTTGGATGTGAAAGAAGATTTGTTTTGTGAGGAGGAATTAGCAACAGACCTAAAAGGATTAAAGAATAATAAGGCTCCAGGTGCTGATAGGGTGGTAAGTGAGTTTCTTAAATATAGTGGCTCTGGGGTTAGAAATAAGTTACTGAAGATTATGAATATTATTTATCAAAAAGGGGAAGTACTTAACGATTTTAGGAAAACCTTAATTAAGCCATTTTATAAGAAAGGTGATAAAAGTGACTGTGGTAATTATCGAGGCATTGGTCTGGTGTCTGTAGGTAGGAAATTGCTTAGTAATATGATACTTTTTAGACTGAGAAATGCCGTTGACAAAGTTTTAAGAGAAGAACAGTGCGGTTTTAGAAAAGGTAGAGGATGTGTCGACCAAATTTCCACTCTTAGGCTAATAATTCAGAAGTGCCTGAGTTTTCACACACCTTTGGTCCTCAGTTTTATAGATTATGAGCAAGCTTTCGATTCTGTTGATAGAAGAGCTTTAGTAAAGGTTTTATCCTTGTACGGTAAACCAGACAAATACATAAAGTGATTAGTGATATGTAAGAGAATAACACTGCTACGGTTAAGGTAGGAAATGAGGTTAGCAGCTGGTTTTGTATTAAATCAGGAGTTAAGCAGGGTTGTGTTCTATCCCCCTTTATATGGATTATTTTGATGGACTTCGTTTTAAGAAGCACAGGAAAGCCAATGGGAGACCACGGAATCCAATGGGGAGGAAAAAGTCTCCCGGACTTGGATTATGCTGATAATTTAAGCATCCTAGATGAAAGTGTGAGCAAAATGAATGAAGTTTTAGAGGTTTTGCGAGTTCAGGGTGCTAGTATTGCTTTGAAAATTAATGTTAGGAAGACTAAGTCACTAAGGCTAGGAATAAGTGAAGATGAAAATGTGACGTTGGGTAATGAAAAGATTGATCAGGTGGGCAGCTTCACTTACCTTGGTAGTATTATTAGTAAAGATGGTAGGAGCAGTGAAGATGTTAAAAGTAGAATAGCCAAGGCTCAGGGTGTTTTTTCACAGTTAAAAAAAAGCCTGGAAGAATAGGAAAATAAGTGTGCAAACCAAGATTAGAATCTTAGAAGCTACAGTGATGACAGTGGTCAAATATGGCTCTGAAGCATGGGCGCTCCGAACAGCGGATGAAGATTTGCTAGATGTTTTCCAGAGAAATTGCTTAAGGATTGTTCTGGGTACCCGGCTGACTGACCGTATTTCAAACAATAGGCTATACGAAAAATGTGGTTCAATACTGCTCTCTAGGGCTATAATGAAAGAAAGGTTGAGGTGGTTAGGGCACGTGGTGCGGATGAAGGATGACAGATTGTTGGAGATTGTTCTTTTCGGCCAACCATATAGGGCTAAACGGAAAGCAGGTCGTCCTCGTCTAGGGTGGGAGGACGTCATAAAGAAAGATTTAAAGGAAATGGGAACTTCGTGGGCGGGTGTAAAAAGGGAGGCTTTGAATAGATTGGGAAGGAGGAGGAGCGTGCGTAGCTGTGTTGGCCTCAGGCGGCTTGGTGCTACGGTTACGACCTGCAGCACCAACTGCTATAGTAGCAGTTGCTGCAGTACTACTACTACTATAGTAGTAGTAGCAGTAGTAGTATATATATATATATATATATATATATATATATATATATATATATATATATATATATATATATATATATATATATATATATAATATATATAATATATATATATAGCATTATTTAAGTTAAAAAAATCAAATAATTATTTAAGTTGTGAACACTGGTGAACGAATATTACTGAATAAGCAGATAATAAATATTTTTATGTTTCCAGGGTATTAGCAGATGGTTAACAAAATTTGAGACTGCTACGAATTCAGCTTCAATCCAATTTTGTCTCCTTAGTTTAATTATACCAATACCTGCAGATTGGATGTTAGAGGTAATTTTATTCCTTGAATATGCCCGCGATCTTTCTAAATTCTCAACCATTTCTTCGTCAAAAATCCCGCATTCAAAACTCACACATGTACATTGCAATTCATGCCAATAAACTCAATTTTGAAGATTATAACCCCCTAAGATTGCTCTTCTAACCAAAAACTTCTGAAGGGCTTTCTCATTATTCCTGGTAACTCTGAATTGAATAACTGCAGGCGATAGCAACAGTCATATATATTGTGGAAGTCCGAATTACAGTCATATATATTATGGAAGTTTAAATTTTCTAATTGCACTGAAGTGTAGATGTTTGCTTGAATTGAGATGGTTAAATGAGAGCATATTTGGTTTTGCTCATCAACTTATTGATGTAACAAAAAAGTTAAGAGAATTAAGATATCTCCCTTCGGTATATCATGCACAGTTGTCACCAAGGACAGTGAAAATAAAAAATTACAGCACCAAATAGCTCAAGAAGGCATAACTTTGCTTTGAAGAAAAGGAAACAAAGCCACAATTGGAACCACTGATTATCGCTGAACAGTATAGGAGGTAGTTTTTTTCTCGAGCTGACCTAATGGCATTGAATTACCTAGCAAATGAAATAAATTTTAATTATCCAGTCACTTATTTAGTACTGGACCCGTTCTATTGCTTATTGAGAATCATAGATATTGGCGGGTAGTTTGATTTTGAAATTATGTTTATTGGCTTTAAAATTGTTTAATTTTGCTCATTTCTTTGTTTGCTATTTGTATTATTTCTCCATGTTGTTCGTTTTTTCAATTCTTCAAATTCTAGCTTTTATTTGTTTCATTCTGTTGGCTTCCGCGCTGTTAATTTTTATTTTAGTTGTTTCCTTTACATTTTGTTCAGAAAATGTTTCCTTTTAAGTTTCCTATATCTAGTTTACTTAAAATTACAAAAAAATACTAACCCCGAACGGAGAGCAGAGCTCCTAAAGTTGGATATATAAAATAAAGTTCAGTAGAAAGCACATCATAGATGAAACATCTTCAAGGACGCCAAGGACAGTGAAAATAAATAATGATTGGACCAACTAGCTCAAGAAGGCATAACTTTTCTTTAAAGTATAGATGTCTTTAGAAACTCGTATAAGTAGAATTCAATAGAAAATATATTATCAATGAAATATCACATCTCATAATTGTTAGGGAATTGAGAGACTGTTAATATTTGAATTTTTAATGTATATAAACCGTTGTTGAGTTTAAACGATTAGTTCTGCCTATTTGTTTTCACGGCAAAATGTGGTAGCACCAATAAAACTGTGGCAGTCTCCTAAAATCTTAGTAATTTTCAATAACTTGAAAGAAAAATTGTTGTAAATTCCAGTTTTCAGGTGTGAAAATACCTAAAGAACGGAGTATAAAATATTTTTCATTTTGATATCCTTGATAGTTCAGTGCTCGCCTTTAAGTATTCAGATTTTATCACAGCTTTGAATTCTATGGTGTTGACATTGATGCTTGATAAATCATTCCTTAGGAGCAATAAACAAGTAAATATAGGGCTATAGAATTGCCTACATAAATTTTACTGCTAACACCAAGGGGAATCTATGATTATAATGTATGCCGCAGTGACAAAGAGTTGTAATACAGAGTGCCACTAAAGTTTAAAGAAAAAAGGAATTGCTTTGAATTCTATTGCTATTTTAACTTTCATTCATAACTTGCCTTTCATAAAATATACAACTTTTTGAACATGGGTTCGAATTTTCTGCTATCAACATTGATTTTCACCTTCAGTGACCTTTTTTACACATACAATTTTATAACAAAACCTGGAACCGAGTGACGCTTCGTTTCCTTGTACTGTATTTATTCTTTATCAGTTTTGCCTTTTTTTTGTCTTTGAGTCGACCCATCCAAATTAGTCAGGGGCTATAGGCCAGGGGCATAATTTGCTAGGCCTGGGCCAAGACTAGGGATTTGCTTCAAACGAGTTTTATTTTATTAAATATTGCTTTAAGAATCTCAACGGATTTTTCTTTTTAAAGGAAGCCAAAAAGTTGCTATCCGATTCTGGATGCCCTTTGGAGATGGTTAAGGCTCTAATTGATAACTCAACCGAAAGTCGATGGCCTCCTGGCATATGGTCCGCTGATGCTCGAAGAAGAAACCGGGATCGAATAAAGGACTATTGCTGTCGGTACGGGTATAGCCGTTGTGAGTATGGATATATCCTTATGTATATAATAATGGCATCAGATAACACTCACATGGACCAAGACATTTTTGCCATTAATCCTGGATTTTTACTCATTTTAAAGTGATTTAGTGATTTTTGAGTAATTCTCAAAGTGATTTAAAACTAGCCTGTACTCCTACTTTGTTATAGTCAAAAAGCAATAATCTTTTCGTGTTTGTGTAGTTTCATATTTGCATTTGAGGATAATAAAATTGATATTTTCAAGTGCTTACCTCGGATTTTTAAGTGCAGAAACAGACTTTAAAGTGTGATTGAATTTCTGTGTATTTTAGTATCTGAACCAATAAAACATGAATAAAACTTGTCACAAAGGATTTTGTGTTTCTCCTATTAGTTTCAATAAATATTCATAATTGTTTTTTTTTCTATAGCCTATGAATAAATTATTCACTAATATAATTGTACATGAATAGATATCAATAATTTATGATGACAATTGTATAATTATAAGTTTTTAGCTTACAAAACCCAAATAATAATTTTTTAGTTTAGCATTAAAAGTATATGTTTTTCATAGGTAAATAGGGTTTTCATTCTACAAGTTCGTTTCCATTTTATTAAACTCGCATAAATAATTGGAATGACAAAAATAACGGCAGTTTTTTTTTTATAGTTCAAGTTCATTTAATTTCTCATTAAATCACTACAAGACAAAATAACACTTTTACAATATGAATCAATGGAAAAGAAAATATTTACAGAGGGTGCCTACACAGTGAGTTATACTCGAAAACAGGCACCCTAAAAAAAATAAAAGAAATAATAATAATAATAACAAAACATGAAAAGGATTAATAATACACTAGATATATTCGGAAGAAAATGAAACACCACACTGAGCCCACAACCCACACCTCAAATCAATATATTACCACATAATTAAATATTTATCAACAATAGCACCGGCCAACATGACTTCAAATAAATAAATAGTTATCTATAATTACTTATTAGATATAGTTTGAATTTAGCTTTAGAAACTGGAATAGGAAAACGCGAATCTATATTACTTTCATAAATATTCCAGAACTCTATTATTGAATTTTTAGGAGAAAATCTGGATCTTTCAGTTCGGATTCTAGGGTAAGGTAATTTGGCTGAACTTCTTCTTAAACAATAATTATTCAGGACAAAAGAAACTAAAGAGAAATTACTAGAATTTAAAGCCAATGGTAATAATTCTTTTATTTGTTTTAGTCTGAAAAGGACACAATGTACAGGAAGGACTAGATCAACTGGCAATATTCTTAAAAATGTATAAAGGCTCTTAGTAGGGGATTTATCGGGGAGGGAAGATGGGAAGGAAGGAGTACTTTTAACGTACGAAGGGCATTATTTTGAAGACGTTGAAGGGGCTTAATAAGAGATTTGAAAGTATTTAAATAAGCAATCGGAAAATGATTAAAATAAGAATGGATTAGAGAATAATAAACTGACTTAAGAGCAGGGAAAGGGACATGGAATTTTAGACACCGCAGTAAACCCACATTCCTTCCTAGCTGTATCTTTAGCCTATCAAGATGAAGTTTCCAAGATAAATTTTCATCAACTGTTAGCCCTAGATACTTAGAAGACTCCTTCCTGGCAATGGTAACTAGTTCTCCGTTAAAACGGACAGGTATTTTGGAAATCGGCGGTACGGCATGTGAAATTCGAGAGAAGATGATAAAATGGGTCTTCGAAGAGTTTAACACCATGAGGTTGTCAGCAAACCACTGTAATAGCTTCTTTAGACCGAAACAGAGGTTTCCTCTGACGGATGATTCATCTGAACCTGTGACAGAATTAGCCGTGTCGTCTGCGAATAGTTAAGCAAGTCCATCATCGTTGATAGTGTCCAGAAGGTCATTGGCGTATATTAAAAATAGTAGTGGTCCAAGAATTGAACCTTGTGGTACTCCTACCTTTTTAGAACATGGCGTTTTTACCGATCTTACTGCACCCCCATCCAAAAATTGATTCCGACCACTGAGATAAGACTGGATGAGTAAGAGAGCATTACCTCTTATTCCGCAGTTGTCAAGCTTATCCAGAAGAATCAGATGACAAATCGTGTCAAACGCTTTTTTTTACATTCACAAATATTGTAGTTGGTATGACATCACAGCCCATCGCAACATTCCAAAACTATAACAAAACCAATATAGAATGTTCGGTTGAGTGCCCAGGACTAAATCCAAAGTGATACTTGTTGAAGAAGTTAGACCTAGTCAGATAATTCATCAGTCTGTTGTAGATGCAACGCTCCATAATTTTCGAAAAAGCAGAGAGAATAGAGATAGGGCAGTAGTTTGAAGGCAGCTTGGGGTCGGTACCTTTGTGGAGGGGTATAATCTTCGCCGACTTGAAGACAGTAGGAAATATGCCATCTTTAAATGAAGAATTGACGATGTGTGCGATAACGCCAACATAGCAATCGATGGTCTTCTTTATGAGGTAGTTTGACGACCCTTCTGGACCTTTGGAGTGACTTTTTTTCATGGGTTGAACAATCTTCAGCAGTTCGTCTTCAGTGACTGGTGACAGAAACAAAGAGGAGCAAGACGGCGAAGGTAGGTATTTTTTGTAATTATCCGTGACGACAGTTGAAAGGCCATAAGCTTCCTCTAAGGTTGCTTCTCCAATGCATGCAAAAAATTCATTTAACGTGTTGGCTACTTCTTGTTGGGATGTTCCATCAGGCTTGGTTATGGTCTCAGGAAACGTATTAGTTTTTTGTTGATTCAGGCATTCATTTATCAGTGTCCATGTCTTCTTTGGTAATCCTTCTACTTCTTGAAACTACTTATGGTAGTAAGCCTGTTTAGCTTTCCTGAGCAGGGTTGTCAGAGTGTTTTTATAATTCTTGAATTGCGTACCAAGTACATCAGGATTATCAATATAGTGCATGAATAGCATATTTTTGTGTTCAGTAATGGTTAGTAAGTATTGGGTGATCCAAGGATTTTTCGAGGTCGCATACCTGGAGTGCTTTTTCGAAATAGGGCAGGCAGAGTCAAGGGCAGAAGAGAATTTCTCAATAAATAGGGTAGCCATTGCATCTGGGTTTGTTTCTTCATAAACTGAAGTCCAGTCGCTACAAGTCAATTTAGCTCCCAAATTTTGTAATGATTTATCATCAATAGTCCTTCTTACATTTATATTCGGGTTAGATTTCAGTCTATTTATCAAAAATTCACCAAGCAACATAGAGTGATCCGATTTATCAGTTAATACGACATAACTCGAATGTAGATTGGAATTCGTAAAAATGCTGTCAATAACTGATGCCTACTGTTCACTAATACGTCTTGGTATTCCTTTTTTTGGAACCAATCCGACAGAAGAGCAAGTAGTTAGTAAATCTACAGGTAGAGATCTTAATTCTTGGGACTCCGAACTCACCAGTCCCAAATCTATATTAAAATCACCCATAAAAACCACTTTATGGTTCTTAAGATTCATCCGTTGTGTTAGATCATTCAACTTACGAATAAAATTTGACGTACTTGATCCCAGTGGTTGATAAAATAAGCATAGGAGTAGCTTCTCCTTAAGAGACTTGATCTCAACCATTAAAAATTCAAACTCCATCTCTTGATACAAATCATTAGAATCCGTAATTTTACGGATAGGGAGATTCTGGTCAATAAACACGGCAAGTCCACCTTTCGAACGGGTAGACCTGTTTCTAGTAACTATCCTGTACCCAGATACACCAACCAAAGAACTATTACCATCACTAAGAAAAGTCTCACATAGTCCCAGAATACCAATACGATTACTATAAATGAATGTGGATAGAAAATCTAAACTACTAAGCACTCCTCTACAATTCCAAAACACGATATGGGAGGATTCTAACTGATTAAATGGAGGGATTTTGTCGTTATTTATATATTTACTACGAGGAAAAGACTGGATAAAAAGATCAGAAGATTCATCACCAGTTGATCCTACTGATTTAAATAATTCATTTAGGTCAAGTTGTTTTTTCTCAAAATCATGGAGCCGGTCCGATGTTCTCTCATTTAACAATTTATATCATAATAATATCATACACATAAAACTTACCAAAATCAATATGAAATGATAGGCTAATGAGTAAAAGGTGGTACCTCGGATAATTCCCAGCATGCAAGGAGTGAAAAAACGAGCAGAACGAGAATATAAAAAGCCATTTACAAAAAACTGCTAAACTTTATGTAACTAAATGATAGCCTTTAGCCTCCTTAATGAGTTGAGCAACAATTTAAGTCCTTTCCTAAGCCTTTTGATGCAAAAAAAAAAATAAGTTTTAACATTAAAGAGATTGTTTGGCGTCTCGGACATCTCTCGTCCTAAAAGGTAACTATAGAATCTTAGAAATTCGGACCTGCCCCCATGCCTCTTTTGCTGCCTTTTTCTCACTGTCAAATTGATAAAATTCCTTTATATTTTGAACCAATTCTTTTTTTCCTTCCTCTCATGTAATAAATTTGTCGCTTATGCAGTCAAGGTTATACTCATCAGTCAAGGATCAAGAATGGAAAGCATCATGTTTTTACCTTATATGCCATCTCTTCAATATTTACAAGTAGTTATTAGTGCCCAACTTATATTATAGCTCAGAGCAGTTTTCAAACCTCAGTACCATCAATTTACACAAAAGACATGAAACTCTTGTAAACATTTAAAAAATGCTTAGTTTTTTATGTCATTATTCTATCAATTTTCAGGTACATTGTTGTTACCTGCTATTTTTATTTCTAATTGTTTGGTCTCGAGAAAGTAATACTATCTTATTTAAGTATGGTTACTGAAGTAGAATAGGGTTGAATTTGTCTAAAAAGGCTGAGTTATTCTCAAACTGGCTATTTGACTCAACATCAAGCCTCAGTGCATCTATTGACCAAAAAAGCAGAAAATCTTAAGAAATAAAAACAGATCCTTAGTTTGTTCTGATATTACTAGAGTAATTAAACTCACAATAAAACCTGAAATTTCATGAATAGCAGAAAAGCAGCATGGATAACATTTATTTATATAAAAAAATTGCAATATAAATCTTACCCAACAAAACAATAGAGCAAGAGGCCACTTTATTCATTACCCTCCTCTAGGAACAGCAATTAGAAAAATGTGAATTTTTTGTTATATGACAGTGGAATGTAACCCTTTGATATCGGGTTGAGATATTTATTTAAAGTTGCATTATACTTTCTTTAAAAAAAAAAAAAAAAAAACAAAGCAAAATTCCTTATTGTTTTACTTACTGTTTTTTATAGAAAGGCAGTGTGGTCTTTTGTCGCTATTTACATCCCCCCCCCCCCCAAAAAAATCTTTGGTCTACCCCGGTAGGGACTTTCCAAGTGGGTGACACATTATGCGCTATATACATTATTGTTGTTCACAAAAGATATTGCCAATACCCGAAGAACAATTCTTGGAATAATGGGGAAAAATCCAAAACGGGTGTACCCTTTCAGGGTCTTCTAGTGAAAGTAACATGGACTGTTGGAAATGCTAAATGCCTATATTGTGCCTTTGGCACTGATATTAAAAATTATTTTCTACTTAAAAGTCAACTGAAAGAAAGGGGACGACACGGGGATCACAGACCCAATTCTTTCCTTTTTTTAATCCAATTCACAATTAAGCCCTCTGCTGTACCAAATTAAGATGTCATAGCAAAGCGACTATCCCATTTTATTTCTGATGCGTACCACAGTAATGATGTTATGTTTTTTCACCAAAGAGATAATTGTTAGCAGTTTAAAAAGGCGCGTTACAAATCCTCGGCTGTTATACTGGCTAAAAAACAGAAGAATAATATTCTAGGAGGTTGTAGAGTCAAGTACACTTTGTTTACTTATCTTAAAAATTAGTGAAAGCAACAAAGTTTTTAAAAATGGAAGAATAAATCTCCAATTTTTTAGTTTGAATTTTGTCACAACTCTTTAGGAACGACTCCTGAAACACAAGGTTCGTTTAATTAGAACAACAAGAAG
Organism: Artemia sp. Qi Xiang Cuo; assembly: GCF_049724085.1. Lineage (NCBI taxonomy): Eukaryota > Metazoa > Arthropoda > Branchiopoda > Anostraca > Artemiidae > Artemia > Artemia sp. Qi Xiang Cuo. The sequence goes on from NC_142814.1 coordinate 50,810,117, forward strand.
CTTTTTTTAAAGTACTAAAAACTTTAGCTTAAAGAGTGAGGGGTTGAGGAGAGGGCAATCCCCTTCATATACATAATAATTTCTGTTTGTTTTATGTTTCAATGTTGCTCCTTACATTTTCTTTTGAAAAAAGTTTTGAAAAGTTTTTTCTTTTGAAAAAACTTGTTCTTTTTAAATTTAATTTCTAGATAAAACACACCATCCTGCTTCATACTGACTAAGCAAAAAAATATACCGTATATATA
>NC_142814.1:50813361-50843021 GCF_049724085.1 Artemia sp. Qi Xiang Cuo
GTGTGTGTGAGTGATTTTTTGTGTTCATGTGTAAGTTTTTGTGTGTGTGTGTGTGTGTGTGTGTGTAAGTTTTTGTGTGTGTGTGAGTTTTGGCGTGTGTGTGTGTGAGTTTTTTTTGTGTTCATGTGTAAGTTTTTGTGTGTGTGTGTGTGTGTGTGTGTGTTTAAGTTTTTGTGTGTGTGTTAGTTTTGGCTTGTATGTGTGTGAGTTTTCGTGTGTGTGTGTTTGTGTAAGTTTTGTGTTTGTGTGTTTTTGTTTTTGTATGTTTGTGTGGGGATTTTTTTGTGTTTTTTATTTTATGTTTGCATGTTCTTGTGTAATTTTTTGTGTGTGTGTGTGTGTGTGTGTGTAAGTTTTTGTGTGTGTGTGTGTGTGTGTGTAAGTTTTAGTGTGTGTGTGTGTGTAAGTTTTTGTGTGCATGTGTAAGTTTTTGTGTGTGTAAGTTTTGGCGTGTGTGTGTAAGTTTTAGTGTGTGTATGTGTAAGTTTTGTGAGTGTGTGTGTGTGTATGTTTTTGTGTGTGTGTGTGTTAGTTTTTTTTGTGTTCATGTTTAATTTTTTGTGTGTGTGTGTGTGTTCGTGTGTAAGTTTTTGTGTGTGTGTAAGTTTTGGCGTGTGTGTGTGAGTTTTCGTGTGTTTGTGTGTGTAAGTTTTGTGTGTGTGTGTGTGTGTGTGTGTGTGTGTAAGTTTTTGTGTGCATTTAAGTTTTTGTGTGCATGTAAGTTTTCGTGTGCATGTGTAAGTTTTTGTGTGCTTCCCAAATCATAATTTTCTGAAAGGACACACCTATGAAAGGCTAAGAAATCTAGCTTAGAAAAGTCAAAAATAGCAAATTAACCATCCCAAATCATAGGTTTCAGTCAACACACACCTACGAATGGCTATGAAATCCTGCTCAGAAAAGTCAAAAAATATCAGCCCACACACCCCCAAATCATAGGTTTCAGACATCACACACCTACGAAAGACTAAGAAATCCGGTTATGAAAAGTCAGAAATAGCAAATTACATATCCTAAATCATAGGTTTCAGACAACACTCACCTATGAACGGCTAAGAAACCTAGCTCAGAAAAGTCAAAAATAGCAAACTAGTCATCCCAAACTATATGTTTCAGAAAACAAACACCTATTAAATGCTAAGAAATCTAGCTCAGAAAAGTCAAAAGTAGCAATCCATCCACCCCAAATCATAGGTTTCAGACACTACACACCTATGAAAGACTAAGAAATCCAACTCAGAAAAGCCTGAAATTGCAACCCACACATCCCAAATCATAGGTTTAAGACACCACACACCTACGAAAGACTAAGAAATCCGGATATGAAAAGTCGGAAATAGCAAATTACACATCCCAAACTATTGGTTTCAGACATCATTCACCTACGAAATACTAGAAAACCTTAGCTCAGAAATGCCTGAAATAGCAAACTACACATCCCAAATCATAATGTTCTGACAACACCTACCTATGAATGGCTAAGAAACCTAGCTCAGAAAAGTCGAAAATAGCAAACTACACATCCCAAATCATAGGTTTCAGACACTACACACCTATGAAAGACTAAGAAATCCAACTCAGAAAAGCCCGAAATAGTAATTTACATATCCCAAATCATAAGTTTCAGACAGCATTCACCTACGAAATACTAAGAAACCTTAGCTCAGAAAAGTCTGAAATAGCCAACTACTCATCCCAAACTCGAAGTTTCAGACAACAAACACCTATGAGTGACTAAGAATCCTAGCTCTGAAAAGTCCAAAAAGCAAACTACACCTCCCAAATCATAATTTTCTGAAAGGACACACATATGATAGGCTAAGGAATCTAGCTCAGAAAAGTCAAAAATAGCAAATTAACCACCCCAAATCATAGGTTTCAGTCAACACACACCTACGAATAGCAGCCCACACATCCTAAATCATAGGTTTCAGACACCACACACCTACGAAAGACTAAGAAATCTGGTTATGAAAAGTCAGAAATAGCAAATTACATATCCCAAATCATAGGTTTCAGACAACACACACCAATGAATGGCTAAGAAACCCAACTCAGAAAAGTCAAAAATAGCAAACTAGTCATCCCAAACTATAGGTTTCAGACAACAAACACCTATGAAAAGCTCCAGCTCAGAAAAGTCAAAAGTAGCAATCCACCCATCCCAAATCATAGGTTTCATAGAACACACGCCTATGAAAGACTAAGAAATCCAGCTCAGAAAAGGCAAAAATAGCAAACTACATATCCCAAATCATCGGTTTCAGTCAACACACACCAACGAAAGACTAAGAAACCTAGCTCAGAAAAGTCAAAAATAGCAAACTATTCATCCCAAACTATTGGTTTCAGACAACATTCACCTACGAAATACTAGAAAACCTTAGCTCAGAAAAGCCTGAAATAGCAAACTATACATCCCAAATCATAATTTTCTGACAACGCATACCTATGAAAGGATAAGAAATCCAGCTCAGAAAAGTCGAAAATAGCAAACTACACATCCCAAATCATAGGTTTCAGAGAACACACACCTATGAAAGACTAAGAAATCCATCTCAGAAAAGTCAAAAAAAGCAAACTACATATCCCAAATCATAAGTTTCAGTCAACACACACCAACGAAAGGCTAAGAAACCTAGCTCATAAAAGCCTGAAATAGCAAACTACTCATCCCAAACTATTGGTTTCAGACAACATTCACCTAGGAAATACTAGGAAACCTTAGCTCAGAAAAGCCTGAAGTAGCAAACTACACATCCCAAATCATAGGTTTCAGACAAAACACATCAACGAAAGACAGGTGCTCGGGGAGAGCCTTTGAGGGTCTGTGGGTCCCTTGAGGGTCGGTGGTCCTTTGGGAGCTCGGGGGGCCCTTTGGGGACCGGTGGCGGGCCGTTGGGCCCCCGGTGGTCCTTGGGGCGCTCGCTGTGCCTTGGGGGGGCCCGGGGATGGCATTTGGGGGTCTGGGTGGGCCTTTGGGGCGCCGGTGGCCCTTTGGGAGCTTGGGGGGCCTTTGAGTGTCCGGGGGGACAGTTGGGAGCCTGGGGGACATTTGGAGCCTGGGGATGGCCTTTGGGGGTCTGGGTGGGCCTTTGGGGGGCGCCGGGGGCCTTGGGGGAGCGGGGGGGGCTTGGAGGACCGGGGGCTTCCTTCGGGGTTGGGGTAGGAGGATTGGAACCCTTTGGGGTTGGGTTAGAGGACCTCACAACACTGTTCAAATGAAACTTGTGTATTATAACGACCACAGAGTTTCACCATTAAATTCTCTTCTAAAATCTCTTCAAAAATCTTCTTTTAAAATGTCTCTATCTGTTTCGCCAAAATAGTTCCATAACCTGTCTAAAACGGTTTCGCCCAAATAATCCCTAAACGTAAATTCAGCGTGTTCCTTTGTTATTGGCATCTCTGCGCTAACGCATTTCAAATTAATATGAAACCTGTTCGCGCGCTAAAACAATTCATCGCTAAGATGTTTCTTGCCTAATTGTTTCCATGGCCTTTGGTTATTAATATCCTTTGGAGTTCGACCAGTAGAACTGTTCCCGAGGCAAAGACATTAATGATTTGGATCTAGTCCTGGAGAAATGATTCTAGGCGAAAATTTTTAAAGTCTGACAGATGATGTCATTGATTGATTGATCTGTCAAGAAAGGGGGAAATTAATTTGTTGTTTCTAAGGGGAATTATTGATTCACGATAGGTGAATTGAGGTCGACAGCACAGGTGTTCTGACTCGTGACAGCACCACGTGGTTTATGGTTTTCTCAGTGAGAAAGTTCCTGTTTTTTCAAATTCTCACTGACAAAAACCATAAAAACCTACAAAAATGTGAGAAAGTTCCTGTTTTTCAAATTCTCACTGAGAAAACCATAAAACAGACATGAATTGCTGTTGACATCCATAAATGTGACAAAGTTCATGTTTTTCAAATTCTCACTGACAAAAACCATAAAACATCCATAATTTGATTTTGACATCCGAGAAAAACATCAAATAAATCGAACAACACACATAACCATCCATGAAAACAACCATAAATGTGACAAAATTCATGGTTTTTCAAGTGAGAAAATTCCTGTTTTTTCATTCTCACTGAGAAAACCATAAACCACGTGGTGATCGTGCCAATATATGGTGTTAAAAAAAGTTATAGGTGGCAGCAGGGGTGAATCGTGGGGGCTTTAGGGTCACTTCTACTAATGGCTATCTCAAAATTTTTATTGGATGTGTTTGGGGGAATGACTGGTGTTGGAGTGGGGGGCTAGTTGCCCTCCAATCACTTTCGACTATTAAAAAGGGCACTAGTCCTTTGAATTTCCAGTCGAATGAGCTTTTATTGAAGGTTCTACGACAACGCCTTCTTTAAAAACATTATATACCCCCAGGGTATAACTTAAAACCCTTGCCCTGAGGAATGTGGGGGAGTGTCCTCCCCAAAAACATATTTTCTATCTGGAAATCAACTACGCTGAACAAAATAGCTATCTCAAAATTTTGATTGGATGTGTTTGGGGGAATGATGGGCGTGGGGGGGGGGCTAGCTGCACTTCAATCACTTTCGACTATTAAAAAGGGTGCTAGCCCTTTGAATTTCCAATCGAATGAGCCTGTTTTGAAGTTTCTATGACAACACCTTCTATAAAAACCTTAAATGCCCCCAGGACATAACTTAAAACCCTTGCCCTGAGGGTTATGGGGGAGTGTCCTTCTCAAAAATATATATTCTATCTGGAAATCAACTACGCTGAACAAAATGGTTATCTCAAAATTTTGACTGGATGTGTTTTGGGGGAATGATGGGCGTGGGAGGGGTAGTTGCCCTCCAATCACTTTCGACTATTAAAAAGGGTACTAACCCTTTGAATTTCCAATCGAATGATTCTGTTTTGAAGTTTGTACGACAATGCCTTCTATAAAAACTTTATTTGCCCACCGGGCATAACTTAAAACCCTTGCCCTGAGGGTTGTGGGGGAGTGTCCTCCTCAAAAGTATATTTTCTGTCTGGAAATTAACTACGCTGAACAAAATGACTATCTCAAAATTTTGATTGGATGTGTTTGGTGGAATGATGGGCGTGAGGGGGGGGGGGGCTAGTTGCCCTCGACTATTAAAAAAGACACTATCCCTTTGCATTTCCAATAAAATAAGCCTTTTTTGAAGTTTTTATGACATCGCCTTCTATAAAAACCTTACATGCCCCCATGCCATAACTTAAAACCTTTGCCCCGAGGGATGTGGGGGAGTGTCCTCCTCAAAAAAATATTTTCTATCTGGAAAACAACTACGCTGAACAAAATGGCTATCTCAAAATTTTGATTGGATGTTTTTGGGGGAAAGGTGGGCGTGAGAGGGGGGCTAGTTGCCCTCCAATCACTTTCGACTATTAAAAAGGGCACTAGCCCTTTGAATTTCGAATCGAATGAGCCTTTCTTGAAGTTTCTACAGCAACACCTTCTATAAAACCCTTATATGCCCTCAGGGCACAACTTAAAACCCTTGCCCCGAGGGTTGTAGGGGAGTGTCCTCGTCAAAAACATATTTTCTATGTGGAAATCAACTACGTTGAACAAAATGGCTATCTAAAAATTTTAATTGGATGTGTTTGGGGAATGAATGGCGCGGGGGGGGGGGCTAATTGCCCTCCAAACACTTTCGCAATTAAAACGGGCACTAACCGTTTGAATTTCCAATCGAATGAGTCTTTTTTGAAGTTTCTACGGTAACACCTTCTATAAAAACCTTATATGCCCCCAGGTTATAACGTAAAACCTTTGCCACGAGGGTTGTGGGGGAGTGTCCTCCTCAAAAACATATTTTCTATCTGGAAATCAACTAAGCTTAACAAAATGGCTATCTAAAAATTTAGATGGGATGTGTTTGGGGGAATGATGGGCGTGGCGGGGGCGGGGGGGGGGCTAGTTTCCCTCCAATCTTTTTCGACTATTAAAAAGGGCACTATCCCTTTGAATTTCCAATGTGCCCTCAGGGCACAACTTAAAACCCTTGCACCGAGGGTTGTAGGGGAGTGTCCTCGTCAAAAACATATTTTCTATGTGGAAATCAACTACGCTGAACAAAATGGCTATCTAAAAATTTTAATTGGATGTGTTTGGGGAATGAATGGCGCGGGGGGGGGGGCTAATTGCCCTCCCAACAGTTTCGACTATTAAAAAGGGCACTAGCCGTTTGAATTTCCAATCGAATGAGTCTTTTTTGAAGTTTCTACGGTAACACCTTCTATAAAAACCTTATATGCCCCCTGGGCATAACTTACAACCCTTGCCCTGAGGGTTATGGGGGAGTGTCCTCCTCAAAATCATAATTTCTATCTGGAAATCAACTACGCTGAACAAAATGGCTATCTCAAAATTTTGATTGGATGTGTTGGGGGAATAATGGGCGTGGGGGGATAGTTGCCCTCCAATCACTTTTGACTAATAAAAGGGCAAAAGCTACTCCAATTTCTAATTGAATGAGTCCATTTCGAAGTTTCTACGACAACTTCTTCGATACAAAGTGCCCTGCTCTTAAGGGAAAAAATAATAAATGATACATTGTGCCAACATCATTCTTATATGCCCTCAGGGCAAAACTTAAAACCCTTGCCCCGAGGGTTGTGGGGGAGTGTCCTCCCCAAAAACTTATTTTCTATCTGGAAATCAACTACGCTGAACAAAATGGCTATCTCAAAATTTTGATTGGATGTATTTGGGTGAATGATGGGCGTAGGGGGGGGGGGGGTTAGTTGCTCTCCAATCACTTTCGACTGTTAAAAAGGGTACTAACCCTTGGAATTTCCAATCGAATGAGCCTGTTTTGAAGTTTCTACAACACCGCCTTCTATAAAAACCTTATATGCCCCCAGGGCATATCTTAAAACCCTATCCCTGAGGGTTGTGGGGGAGTTTCCTCCTCAAAAGCATACTTTCTATCTGGAAATCAACTACGCTGAACAAAATGGTTATCTCAAAATTTTGATTGGGTGTGTTTGGGGGAATGATGGGCACGGGGGGGGCGAGTTACCCTCCAATCACTTTCGACTATTAAAAAGGGCACTAGCCCTTTGAATTTCCAATCGAATGATTCTGTTTTGAATTTTCTACGACAACGCCTTCTATAAAAACCTTATATACCCCCAGGCCATAACTTAAAACCCTTACCCTTAGGGTTGTGGGGGAGTGTCGTCCTCAAAAGCATATCTTCTTTCTGGAAATCAACTACGCTGAACAAAATGGCTATCTAAAAATTTTGATTGGATGTGTTTGGTGGAATGCTGGGAGTGACGGTGGGGGGGGGGCGAGTTGCCCTCGACTATTAAAAAGGACACTAGCCACTCCAATTTCCAATCGAATGAGCCCTTTTCGAAGTTTCTACGACGACTCCTTCGATACGAAGTGCCCGGGTATGGAGACAAAAAACAACAAAAAACGACAGATTGTGCCCACATCGTTCTTTACTTAGGCAGCGCTAGCGCGCTGCCTATGAAAAGGTGGGCGTGAGAGGGGGGTTAGTTACCGTCCAATCACTTTCAACTATTAAAAAGGGCACTAGCCCTTTGAATTTCCAATCAAATGAGCCTTTTTGAAGTTTTTATCACAACGCCTTCTATAAAAACCTTATGTGCCCCCAGGGTATAACTTAAAACCCTTGACCCGAGGGTTGTAGGGGAATGTCCTCGTCAAAAACGTATTTTTTATTAAAAAGGCAATAGCCCTTTGAATTTCCAATCAAATGAGCCTTTTTTGAAGTTTTTATGACAACGCCTTCTATAAAAAGTTTACATGCCCCCATGCCATAACTTAAAACCTCTGCCCCGAGGGTTTTGGGGGAGTGTCCTCCTCAAAAACATATTTTCTATCTGGAAAACAACTACGCTGAACAAAATGGCTATCTAAAAATTTTAATTGGTTGTGTTTGGGGTATGAATGGCGCGGGGGGGAGGGCTAATTGCCCTCCAAAAACTTTCGACTATTAAAACGGGCACTAGCCGTTTGAATTTCCAATCGAATGAGCCTTTTTTGAAGTTTCTACGATAACGCCTTCTATAAAAACCTTATATGCCCCCAGGGTATAAATTAAAACCCCTGCCCCGAGGGTTGCGAGGGAGTGTCCTCCTCAAAAAGATATTTTTTATCTGGAAACCAACTACGCTGAACAAAATCGCTATCTCAAAATTTTGATTGGATGTGTTTTGGGGAATGATGGGCGTGGCGGGGGGGGGGGGGGCTTGTTGCCCTCCAATCACTTTTGACTATTAAAAAGGGTATTATCCCTTTGAATTTCCAATCGAATGATTCTGTTTTGAAGTTTCTACGACAACGCCTTCTATAAAAACCTTATATGCCCCATGGGCATAACTTAAAACCCTTGCCCTGAGGGTTGTGAGGGAGTGTCCTCCTCAAAAGTATATTTTCTGTCCGGAAATTAACTACGCTGAACAAAATGGCTATCTCAAAATTTTGATTTGATTGGAATTTTGATTGGGCACAATGATACATTGTGCCCCCATGCCATAACTTAAAACCTTTGCCTCGAGGGTTGTGGGGGAGTGTCCTCCTAAAAAGATATTTTCTATCTAGAAAACAACTACGCTGAACAAAATGGCTATCTCAAAATTTTGATTGGATGTGTTTGGGGGAATGATGGAGGTTGGGGGGGGGGGCTAGTTGCCCTCCAATCACTTTCGACTATTAAAAAGGGCACTAGCCCTTTGAGTTTCTAATCGAATGAGCCTTTCTTGAAGTTTCTACGACAACGCCTTCTATAAAAACCTTATATGCTCTCAGGGCACAACTTAAAACCCTTGCCCCGAGGGTTGTAGGGGAGTGTCCTCGTCAAAAACATATTTTCTATGTGGAAATCAACATTGCTGAACAAAATGGCTATCTAAAAATTTCAATTGGATTAGTTTGGGGAATGAATGGCGCGGGGGGGGGGGGGCGAACTGCCCTCCAAACACTTTGGACTATTAAAACGGGCACTAGCCGTTTGAATTTACAATCGAATGAGTCTTTTTTGAAGTTTCTACGGTAACACCTTCTATAAAAACCTTATATGCCCCCAGGGTATAACTTAAAACCTTTGCCCCGAAGGTTGTGGGGGAGTGTCCTCCTCAAAAACATATTTTCTATCTGGAAATCAACTAAGCTTAACTAAATGGCTATCTCAAAATTTTGATGGGGTGTGTTTGGGGGAATGATGGGCATGGTGGGGGCGGGGGGGCTAGTTTCCCTCCAATCACTTTCGACTATTAAAAGGGCACTAGCCATTTGAATTTCCAATCGAATGAGCCTTTCTTGAAGTTTCTACGACAACGCCTTCTATAAAAACCTTATATGCCCTCAGGGCACAACTTAAAACCCATGCCCCGAGGGTTGTAGGGGAGTATCCTCGTCAAAAACATATTTTCTATGTGGAAATCAACTACGCTGAACAAAATGGCTATCTAAAAATTTTAATTGGATGTGTTTGGGGAATGAATGGCGCGGGGGGGGGGGGGCTAGTTGCCCTCCAAACACTTTCGACTATTAAACGGGCACTAGCCGTTTGAATTTCCAATCGAATGAGTCTTTTTTGAAGTTTCTACGGTAGCACCTTCTATAAAAACCTTATATGCCCCCAGGGCATAACTTACAACCCTTGCCCCGAGGCTTATGGGGGAGTGTCCTCCTCAAAAACATATTTTCTATATAGAAATCAACTACGCTGAACAAAATGGCTATCTCAAAATTTTGATTGGATGTGTTGGGGGGAATAATGGGCGTGGGGGGACAGTTGCCCTCCAATCACTTTTGACTATTAAAAGGGCAAAAGCTACTCCAATTTCCAATTGAATGAGTCCATTTCGAAGTTTTTACGACAATTTCTTTGATACGAAGTGGCCATGCTCTAAGGGATAAAATAATAAATGATACATTGTGCCAACATCATTCTTATATGCCCTCAGGGCAAAACTTAAAACCCTTGCCCCGAGGGTTGTGGGGGAATGTCCTCCTCAAAAATATATTTTCTATCTGGAAATCGACTACGGTGAACAAAATGGCTATCTCAAAATTTTGATTGGATGTGTTTGGGGGAATGATGGGCTTAGGGGGGGGGGCCAGTTGCTCTCCAATCACTTTCGACTATTTAAAAGGGTACAGGCCCTTGGAATTTCCAATTGAATGAGCCTGTTTTGAAGTTTCTACGACAACGCCTTCTATAAAAACCTTATATGCCCCCAGGGCATATCTTAAAACCCTTGCCCTGAGGGTTCTGGGGGAGTGTCCTCCTCAAAAGTATACTTTCTATCTGGAAATCAACTAAGCTGAACAAAATGGTTATCTCAAAATTTTGATTGGGTGTGTTTGAGGGAATGATGGGCGTGGGGGGGGGGGGGGTGGGCTAGTTGCCCTCCAATCACTTTCGACAATTAAAAAGGGCCCTAGCCCGTTGAATCTCCAATCAAATGATTCTGTTTTGAATTTTCTATGACAACGCCTTCTATAAAAACCTTATATGCCCCCAGGGCATAACTGAAAACCCTTACCCGGAGGGTTTTGGGGACTGTCCTCCTCAAAAGCATATCTTCTTTTTGGAAATTAACTACGCTGAACAAAATGGCTATCTAAAAATTTTGATTGGATGTGTTTGGTGGAATGCTGGGCGTGACGGGGGGGGGGCTAGTTGCCCTCGACTATTAAAAAGGGCACTAGCCACTCCAATTTCCAATCGAATGAACCCTTTTAGAAGTTTCTACGACAAATCCTTCAATACGAAGTGCCAGGTTATGGAGAAAAAAAAAAAAAAACAACACATTGTGCCCACATCGTTCTTTACTTAAGCAGCGCTAGCGCGCTGCCTATGAAAAGGTGGGCGTGAGAGGGGGGTTAGTTACCGTCCAATCACTAATTATTAAAAAGGGCACTAGCTCTTTGAATTTCCAATCAAATGAGCCTTTTTGAAGTTTTTATGACAACACCTTCTATAAAAACCTTATATACCCCCAGGGTATAACTTAAAACACTTGCCCCTTGGGGTTGTAGGGGAGTGTCCTCGTCAAAAATATATTTTTTATTAAAAAGGGCACTAGCCCTTTGAATTTCCAATCAAATGAGCCTTTTTTTGAAGTTTTTATGACAACGCCTTCATTAAAAACCTTACATGCCCCCATGCCATAACTTAAAACCTTTGCCCCGAGGGTTATGGGGGAGTGTCCTCCTCAAAAAATATTTTCTATCTGGAAAACAACTACGCCGAACAAAATGGCTATCTAAAAATTTTAATTGGTTGTGTTTGGGGTATGAATTGCGCGGGGGGGGGGGCCTAATGGCCCTTCAAACACTTTTGACTATTAAAATGGGCACTAGCCCTTTGAATTTCCAATCGAATGAGCCTTTTTTGAAGTTTCTACGATAACGCCTTCTATAAAAACCTTATATGCCCCCAGGGTATAACTTAAAACCCTTGCCCCGAGGGTTGTGGGGGAGTGTCCTCCTCAAAAAGATATTTTTTATCTGGAAATCAACTACGCTGAACAAAATAGCTATCTCAAAATTTTGATGGGATGTGTTTGGGGAATGATGGGCGTGGCGGGGGGGGGGGCTAGTTTCCCTCCAATCACTTTTGAATATTAAAAGGGCACTAGCCCTTTGAATTTCCAATCGAATGAGCCTTTTTTGAAGTTCCTTCGACAACGCCTTCTCTACGAACCTTATATGCCCCCAGGGCATAACTTAAAACCCTTGCCCCGAGGGTTGCGGGGGAGTGTCCTCCTCAAAAGATATTTTCTATCTGGAAATCAACTGCGCTAAACAAAATGGCTATCTCAAAATTTTGATTGAATGTGTTTGGGGGAATGATGGGCGTGGGGGGCAGATACCCTCAAATCACTTTTCACTATTAAAAAGGGCACAAGCCAATCCAATTTCCAATCGAATGAGCCCTTTTCGAAGTTTCTACGACAACTTCTTTGATACGAAGTGCCCAGCTCTAAAGAAAAAAATAATAAATTATACATTGTGCCAACATCGTTCTTATATGCCCTCAGGGGAAAACTTAAAACCCTTGCCTTGAGGGTTGTGGGAGAGTGTCCTCCTCAAAAACATATTTTCTATCTGGAAATCGACTACGCTGAAAAAAATGTCGATCTCAAAATTTTGACTGGATGTGTTTGGGGGAATGATTTGCATGGGGGAGGGGGTTAGTTGCCCTCCAATCACTTTTGACTGTTAAAAAGGGCACTAGCCGTTTGAATTTCCAATCGAATGAGCCTTTTTTGAAGTTTCTATGACAATGCCGTCTATCAAAACCTTATATGCCCTCTGGGCATAACTTAAAACCCTTGCCCCGAGGGCTGTGGGGGAATATCCTCCTCAAAAACATATTTTCTATCTGAAAATCAACTACGCTGGACAAAATGGCTATCTCAAAATTTGGATTGGATGTGTTTGGAGGAATTATGGGAGCGGGGGGGGCTAGTTGCCCTCCAATCACTTTTGACTATCAATAAGGGCACTAGCCACTTCAATTTCCAATCGAATGAGCCCTTTTCAAAGTTTCTACGACAACCCCTTCGATACGAAGTGCCCGGGTATTGAGGAAAAAAAAATAATAATACATTGTGCCCACATCGTTCTTTACTGAGGCAGTGCGACCGCGCTGCCTATGAAATCAACAATCCTGTTTTTTATACTTGACTTTTGTGTTTTCAGTAAAGCGCTAGTTTTTCATAATCACCAAAGCATAGGGAAACATAATTAGTTGGCTTATTTATACTAGTTATATTAATATATATTAAATATGCTGTTAAGTAATAGTTTTTGTCCGTTTAGGTTTCAACTTTCTTCGTAAAAACTTTTTTTTTTAAATTAATTCGTAATGTGTTGATTTAAACATTGCTCAACTCTCAAGCGTCAAATTTGTCATTAACCAATCAGAATAAACGGGGCCATTTTGAAATGAGAAAAAATGTAAACTTAGAATAACAGTTTCTCTATCTGTAAAATAAAGCTAGCAGAATTCAAAGACACAAAGACGAAGTATCTGTAGGCAATGGTCAAGAAAAAATTTGTATAATTACAAGCTTTTTAAACCAGTTCCTGGCCATTTCAATTTCCTGCTTTCATAGCAGAAGAATGATCTTAAAATGGCGAGAAAACAGACACCATTCATAAATATCATTTTTTACTGACAGATGGAACTCAGTTTTGACTTGGGGATAATATAAAGCTTGTTATACTAGGGATACAAATTCACAATAATATAAATGGGGCAAGGATTTTTTCTTAATTTTATTCAGAAAATATAAAAATGATTTTTTTTTAGAGGGGACAATTGTCAATCCTGTCCCACAGCCCCTCAATTAGAGAGCCCTTACGTTGGAAAACGTTCGTTGACCACTATACATGACCTTCGACAAAAAACGACAAGAATGAAAAAATAACAACAAACAAAAGGCGATTTTCAGCAAAAGTAATTTAGACTTAATATCAATTGAGTCAATTCTCTGGTTCCAAAAAGGTTACTTTAAAAAATTATTCTTTTTTATTTTCTATGTACATAGTTTTCTTCTCTTTACCCCATTTTTGAGTGATTAATTTAAAAAAAACTTTCTCCACAAAATAAGTTTTTCAAAGAAAAGTAAAGAACTCAATTAAACATAAAATTAGCAAAAATAACTTTTCAGAGCTTCCCCCGGGGACTGTGGGGGATTAAGTCATCCCCAAAGACATAGTTATTGTATTTTTCAACCATGATGAATAAAATGGCTATCTCAAAATTTTGATCGAGTGACTTTGGGGAAAAATGAGCGTGGGAGGGGGCCTAGTTGCCCTTCATTTTTTGGTCACTTAAAAAGGGCACTATAACTTTTAATTTACGTTCAAGTGAGCCCCCCCACCCCGCTATATTCTAGGATCACTGGTTTGATACGATCACCACTGATAAAAAAAACAAAAAAAAAAACAAATAAACACGCATCCGTGAGTTTTCTTCTGGGAAAAAATACAAAATTCCACATTTTTGCAAATTGGAGCTTGAAACTTCTATTGTGGGGTTCTCTGATACGCTAAATCTAATGGTGTGATTTTCATTAAGGTTCGGTGACTTTTAAGAGGTGTGCCCTTTTTTCAAAAATGAGGCAAATTTTTCGCGCGTAAATTGATGAGTAAGACTAAACTTGATGAAACTTATATATTTGAAATCAGCATAAAAAGCTGATTCTTTTGATGAATCTATTGGTATCAAAATTCCGTTTTTTACCACAAACTGTTGGATGAGCAAGCGTTCAATTCTGTTGATAGAAGAGTTTTAGCGAAGGTCTTATCCTTGTATGGTGTTAATTAAAAAAAAACTTATTCACAAAATAAGTTTTTCAAAGAAAAGTAAAGAACTCCATTAAACAAAAAATGAGCAAAATTAAAATCAAATAATCTACCAAGCGTGAAACTACCACAAGACAACATCGATAAATAAATGAAACCCAAAACGAACAGAAATTACAATAAATAACCCAGTCAAACTCAAAACGAGCAGAAATTAACATAAGTTGGGCTCAAAACCCCTATGCCTTCCAAAGGCCAGAACATAATTTGCACTTTCCTTAAAAAAAATTAAATGTTTTTACTTTTATAAATTTAATAAATCAAATAATATTAAGATTTTGATTACTAAATATCGGTATATGTATATTAAACTGACAATTCGCATTCATTTGTATTCTTTCAGTAAAGTGCAAATTATGTTCTGGCCTTGGGAAGGCATAGGGGTTTTGAGCCCAACTTATGTTAATTTCTGCTCGTTTTGAGTTTGACTCGGTTATTTATTGTAATGTAAGGTTGCCCCTACTAGCAGGGCTAATAAATTTGGTAGCGTGATACAAACTGAGGCGTTGGGTAAGAAATCGGTATATTTAATTATAAATTTAATTAATCCTCCCCCACTTTAACGAAAGTTGCACCGAACTTGAGTACCGCTGCGACCAGTTGTAAGGTTGCCCCTTACTTACAGGGCTAATAAATTTGGTAGCGTGATACAAACTGAAGCGTTGGGTAAGAAATCGGTACTCAGAATTCAGTGACAACTGGTTTTATTTACAAAAGAAGATAAAAAGAAAAATATTCTAATTCTGTTTATGTTGAATATTTCCAAACCTCTTCTAGGTCTAAGGTCTAATGATCTACTTGTTCAATCCACCAACAATATTTACCGAAAAAAAAAAGATTAAGTTAATCCTAAGCTAACGAATGTTTTTTTTTAAATTACGAGTTATGAAAATTTCGAACCTTTCGAATTTTCTGAACTCATCTTCTTTGTTGAAGACACTACTAGTTTAATTTAGTGTGTGGCTGAATTATAAAGATTCTCTTATATATATACTATAATTTTTATCCTTTATTTGACGGATATTTTATATCCTATCGGCAGTGCTTTTTATTTTCAACAATACTCTAAATCTTAGGGGCAATGCGTTTACTCTCATCTATTTTTCTTGGATGGTGCTACTACTATATTTTTACCAATGTGCATTTGTCACCATTCGCGCTAAGTTACAATTTTCCTGTGGTATCACTTGACCGAATGTGCAAGAGGTCATAAGGGAAAATATCCCTAAAGAGTGGGGTAACTAACGCTAACTTTAACTCTTCTCAAACAGAGTTCATAATTCTTAATGCCTCTCAACCTGGCAATACATAAATACATAGACACGATGTTGTCTTAATTTATTTAAGGTTTTGACAATTCCCATCTTGGCCCCCAAAGAAGGACTTGAATGCAGGAAACGGATGACTCCATTAACTGTTTTTTTTTTATAAATGATCTTAAATTGACGTCTTTTTTTTTCTTGTCAGAATCATCCAGTGCATACAATAAGCCATTCAAGGGAACCAAACTGAGATTTCCTAACCTTTTCTTAAGAAATCGGATATCCTTTCTTTCCTAAATTTGAAACTTTTGGTTATGAGCTCTACCCAAAATGTCAAATATTAAAAATATCTAGGTATCCTGTTTATTTTAGAAGCCATTTCAGCACTGTGCTAGCTTACTTAGTCTCTCTTTATAGCCTGGGAGACTCCAATCCAGGTTCATGATAATGAATACTCTCTAAGTATATGAACATGCGGCCTTTTTGCTCTGAGATACAACCCTTTTTCCTTTCCCTATGGATGCAAACCCTTTTGCTTCCTTAAGAGGCAGATGCAACCCTTTCTTGCATCCTTAAGAGGTCGACGCAACCCATTTTTGCATCATTGAGAGGTGTCCTCTTAACCTCCTTCTGAAGTACATAACTCCCTGGCATGATATGTTCGTGACTTCTTGTCACTTTAGGTCTACTCCGAACGGTTAATCTATGTATACAAAACTAAAGAATCTGTGCCTGTGCCTTCGGATGGATCCCTAACCATCACTCAAAGGCCGCAGTTTTTTCGGACAGAAATACCCAAAAAATTTTGTTGTCGTTGGTTCATAGGTGCTGGAGCTAAGCAATATTTTGCTTTGTGTCCTGTTTCACCACTGCGGATACATGTTGGAGGTTTTTCACATTCTGAATGTCTATGTGGACCCCAACAAGTCCAGCATTTTATGCGGGCATTTTTTCTTTTACTAAATCTATACCTGTAATAATTATCCCAAGTTGGTCCTGACATATCTTTCTTTCCACAGTCCGAACATTTCTTTGGGTTATTTATATAATTTCCTATGTTTTGAAGTTCTTCTCTGTAGTTATCTCTTTGTTCTCCAGGGGAGGTCGTGTCTCCTAAGTCAACCACTGTTGCTCCCAAAGACATGTCTGGGAAGTCCCTATACATTAAATAAATCGATTCAAATCTCTTTGTCAGCGCTGATAATTCATCTTTGTCGTCTGTTGTTTTAGTTTGTTCATGAACTTTCCTTCCAATTGAAGGGAGCATACCACTTTTAAAAATACTAATAGTTATGTCATCTGGTCTTATACCAGGAGAAGTTTTTGCTTACTCTAGAGCCTTTCTACTAATTTGGAAGTGAAATTGATGTACCAACTCAGATGTTCTTTGTTTCTTGGAAAGCAGTTTTTGTAGTTTTTGTGCGGCTTGTTTTTCATGTAAAAAGGTTTCTTTTAAAAGTTTTTCTAAATGGTCTAAATCTTTTATTTTAGGAATATCTAAGCTCGTTGCGAATCTTTGTATTTCTCCCCCTGTATAACAAATAGCTTGATTAATCCTAGCACTGTCATTTGTTTCTAAACTCCTCTGTATTTGTTTAAAGGTGGTAATCCATGAATATATTTCATTTGGATTTGTTAGCAACAAGATGGGAGGTACTTGCTGCACAAATTGGTTTTGAATCCTAGTTATGCCTTTTGCATCTCCATGTTGGCCTTCTTAAGCATTTATTCTAGACTTTGCTTGTTGTAGTGCAATTTCTAACTCTTTGATTTTGTTTTTATTTGAACTCATGACTGTTCTACCCTTATAAAGTCTTAATGCGAGAAAAATTTTGAACCTTTAAATTGTTTTAAACTACTAAAATGAGCTAGTTTATAAATTGCGTAAAAAAATAGCTCAATATCTCGATTTAAATTAACCCTCAAGGCTAATATTGTAATTACACTTTTGAAGATGATTAAACTATGACACTACTAACGAAAGGATTTAAGCAAGGATTTGCTTAAATCAACTTTAAGAACTTTACTCAAAGTTATGAACTTTACTCAATGTTAACATATAGTATTGGGTATTGGGAAGTATACAGACATTTTCAGGGGGGATTTCTTTGGTAGGTGGGGGGAGGGGTTGGGTAGGGGGTTATTATATGGGAGGATCTTTCCATGAAGGGAGTTTTCATGGGGGAAGAGACATTGCTATGAAGGGGGCGCCGGGTATCCCAGCATTATTAAAGAAAAAGATCAGAAATTAAATAAAAAAAAAAGTTTTTCAACTGATTTCAACTGAAATCAACTAACGTTAAAAAGGATTTAAGCAAGCTACAGATGATACGGACACTAGAACTTGTAGCAAAGAGAAAGAAAAGGAGAAGAAAGAAAGAAAATTCAGAAGATAAAAGATAAAAGTCTGTCTGAGCTTCCCTTTCTGGTTAAAATTTTCTTTAATGAACACTTTTTCAAACTTTTCTGTCTTGGATAGGTTTGGAAAACTGAACACACACTTTCTTGTGAGGAACAGGACTAAATTTTACCAAATGTTGTAAATTTAATTAATCTTCCCCCACTTAAACGAAAGTTGCACCGAACTTGAGCACCGCTTCGACCAGGTTGCCCCTTACTTACAGGGCTAATAAATTTGGTAGCGTGATACAAACTGAGGCGTTGGGTAAGAAATCGGTACTCAGAATTCAGTGACAACTGGTTTTATTTACAAAAGAAGATAAAAAGAAAAATATTCTAATTCTGTTTATGTTGAATATTTCCAAACCTCTTCTAGGTCTAAGGTCTAATGATCTACTTGTTCAATCCACCAACAATGTTTACCGAAAAGAAAAGAATTAAGTTAATCCTAAGCTAATGAATGTTTCTACTTAAAAGGGTTACACTTGAACAGCTAGTCAAGGCTGAAGTATTGAACTATTTATATTCCTTAGTTCCAGCTCTTGCTGAGCTAAGGTAAGAATGACTGTACGAGCTTATAAATCAAATTTCATTAGCCCAAACCAAGGTATTACCTTGTTATTTCTTGAAAGGGCTTTGTATTGCGTTAAACTTTATTTACCTTCAGTATTAGTAGGGAAATATTAATTGAAAAAATATGGACATAAGTGCTTGGAAATTCTTACGTTGATAATATTGTTCCCTTTTCCCCTAAACCTACCTGTTTAATAATTAAGGTTGCCTTTGTATAAACATGCAGTATGGGTTTAACGAAATTAAAGAATTATTAAAAAGAGAACGGTTTTCATCTTCGTATAACTTACTGAAGATTGCACAAAAGGGGGGGGGGGGTGTTAATTACTGTTATTGTCTGATAATTCCAATTTTTGGATATAAGGTCTTTATAAAGTCAAGCTAAGCCTCAAGGGACTCTAGGCTGACAAGGGGAAGCACAAATGGCTCTCCTAGCTTTCTCTTCTTGGTTAAGGTTTCCTTTCCTCTTTAAACCCTCAGTTATTCAAAGTTCAAATTTCTGGGAAGAAATTTAATTTGGCTTATTCTAACCTTAAAATGCGTTTTGTCCAAATAGGTCAAGCCTTGTTAAGTGAAATATATTAACTGAAAAACCAATCAATAAATGAATAAAAACTAATAAGAGTCTTAAGATATTTCCGCCTCTAATCAATTTTTATTTGATTACGCATCCTTTTATTAATCACAAAGGACCTCAGGATTACATCACTATTAGTTAGATTCAAAACCCTCTATAAATCTATTGGCAACCCTCAAAGGGGGATTTTCGCCCTAATTACAGTTTATGTGGCTGAAATGAAAGTATTAAATTAATTCAAAGTAGGATCTTGATTTAATCCCAGTGACAGAAATCTCTCTGAAGTTTGTTACTTTATTTGAGAGTTATTCTCAAAGGAAGTTTATGCAGGCTAGTAGTAGCTTTTAATCCTAATTTATAAAGAAAACACTTACTCATATTCCTTAGTTCCGAGGCACAGCTACCCCGATTTGTCTCTCCTCCGTCATCTATATTCTTTTTGCTACTTGTTCCGTTTAGTGATCTTCCCTCTCTCTTAGCCAATCAACCACTTTTTGTCAAAAGTAGTTTCTTTTCCAGTCTTTCAAGGCCTTGCAAAACTGGTCTAAATTAGGTCTTAACATATCACGGGTTCAAAGCTCATTTGATTCTTGGACAAAGGAGTGTCACTACAAGATTTATGACTCGTTATGCAAAGATAAGTAATTTCAAATTCTAGCTAATTTGAAATTATCCATATATTTCTGATCTATGAAGCGAAAGGGAATTCCAATCTTTAATCAAATTGAGTTACGAATTTTAAACAAAATAAGGCCTCCTTACAGTAATTTCGGTTCGTTTTGGGTTTCATTTATTTATCGATGCTGATCTGTGGTAGTTTCACTTTTGGTAGATTATTTGATTTAATTTTTGATCATTTTTTTAAATGGAGTTCTTTAATTTTCTTTAAAAAACTTATTTTGTGAAAAAGTTTTTTTAATTAATTTCTGTTCGTTTTATGATTACATAGTCTTTTAAGGGAAAAAAAAATAATACTTTAAATCTTTTCATTTTTGAAGAATTTATAGTTTGGCCTGCTATTTGTATGCTGGAGAAAAAGTTTCAGCAATTTTTAACAACATACACCCTTTTAAAAATCTGGACACAAATAGTAGTGTTTAATTTAGTTTCATACCTCCTCTAGTTGACCTGAAATGGAAAACTTGATACCATTCTCAAAAAAATCTGTTTACTTTCTTTGATAGCTTGGATTTACTTACGCTATTTTCATTTGGTTAAATTTTAAGAGATGAAGTAGCCTCGAAAGTTTGAACATAATATCCTCAGTCGTTCTTGGGATACAGCTGAGATGCCTAATTGGGAAATAGCATTAACACAGTGCATTTTTAATTTAATCTTAAGGCAAAATTTTGTTTTTCAACATAAAGGCAAATGGGAGGGTGGGCGTGGGAGGGATGGGAGTTTCTCTCCAAAAAAAGCATCAGCCCTTTCTATTTTCAATCGAATGAGCCCTTTCCGAAGTTCCTATGACAACTCCTTCGATACAAAATAATACATTATACCCAAATCGATCTTTACTATAAAAATGTCAAGCCTTCCAATAACTTTTAACTATTAAAAGGGTCACAAGGCCTTTCGATTTCCAATCGAATGATCCCTTTTTGAGTTTCTACGACAACGCTTTCTATAAACACCTTATATGCCCTTAGGACATAAATTACAACCCTTATCCTAAGGGCCGTGAGGTTGGTTGTCATCCTCTAAGACCTAATTTCCAGAACTTTCAACTACGTTAAACAAAATGGATATCTCAAAATTTTGATTGGATGCATCTGGGGAAATGGTGGGCGTGAGAGAGGCGGTATTTGCTCTCCAATCACTATCAACTATTAAAAAAGGCACTAACCCGTTTAATGTCTAATGGATTGAGTCCTTTTGAAGCTTCTATAACAGTACTTTTAATAAAAACCTTATTTGCCCCCAGGGCATAATTTGCAACCCCTGCCCTTAGGGCTGGGGGGTTGTCATCCTCAAGGACATAATTTCCAGAACTTTCTACAATTTTGAATAAAATGGCTATCTGAAAATTTTGATTGGATGTGTTTGGGGATATGGTGGGAGTGAGAGGGGAGTTAATTACCCTCCAATCACTTTCAACTATTAAAAAGGGCACTAGCCCTCTCAGTTTCCAATTGAATGAGCCCCTTTTGAAGTTTTTACGACAACTATATCTACAAAAACCTTATATGCCCCCAGGGCATAACTTACAGCCTTTACCCTGGGGGCTCTGGGGGGCTTGTCATCCTTAAATACATAATTTCCAAAACTTTCAACTACGTTGAACAAAATGTCTATCTCTAAACTTTGATTGAATGTGTTTGGGGAAATGATAGGCGGGAGCGGGGGGGGCGGGGGTTAACTACTCTCCACTCACTTTGGACTATTAAATAGGGCAATTTCAATTTCCAATCAAATGAGGCCTTTTTTGAAATTTCTACAACAACTTTCTATATAAAGCTTATATGCCGCCAGGACATAACTTACAACCCTTTACTGAGGGCTCTGATGGGGTTATCATCCTAAAAGACCTAATTTCCAGAACTTTCGACTACGTTGAACAAAATGCATATCTTAAAATTTTGATTGGATGTGTCTTGGGAAATGGTGGACGTGAGAGGGGGATTAGTTGCACTTCAATCAATTTCTGCTATTAAAAGGGCACTAGCCCATTCAATTTCCAATTGAATAAGCCCTTTTTGAAGTTTCTACAACATCGCTTTCTATAAAAACCTTATATGCCCCCAGGGTATAACTTACGACCCTTCCCCTGAGGGCTGTGGGGAAGGAGGCACTGTCATCCTTAAAGACCTAATTTCCAAAACTTTTACCTACGTTGAATAAAATGGCTATCTAAAAATTTTGATTGGATGTGTTTGGGGGAAAGGGGGGCGAGAGAGGGGGTTAGTTGACCTCAAATCACTTTCGAGACTATTAAAAAGGGCACTAGCCCTTTGAATTTCCAATCCAATGAGCCCTTCTTCAAGTCTCTACGACAAAGATTTCAATAAAACTTATATGCCCGTAGGGCATAACTTATAACCCTTGCCTTGAAGACTGTGGGGGGAGTGTTCTAATCAAAGGTATCATTTCCTGAACTTTAAACTGCGTGGAAAAAATGGCTATCTATAAATTTTGATTGGATGTTTTTGGGGTTATGGTGGGCGTGGAATGGGTGTTAGTTGCCTTCCAATCACTTTCAGTTATTAAGAAGGGTACTAGCCATTTCAATTTCCAATTGATTGAGCTCTTTTTGAAGTTTCTACGACAACGCGTTCTATAGAAACCTTATATACCCCGAGGGCACAACATACAACCCTTGCTTTTAGCGCTGTGGGGGGGGGGGGCTGTAATCGTCAAAGACCTAATTTCCAGAACCTTCAACTACGTTGAATAAAATGGCTATCTCAAAATTTTAATTCGACGCGTTTGGGAAAATGGTGGACACTCCCATAGCCTAAGCTTAAACTCTTAACTAAAACTAAACTAAACTATAACTCTAAACTATTACTCTTAACTGAAACTAAGCTAAACTATAAGTGTAAGTAAAAACTCTAAGCTAAGACTCTAGGCTAAAACTCCAAGCTAAATCTCTTAACTAAACTAAACTATAACTCTAAACTAAAACTCTTAACTGAAACTAAACTAAACTATAAGTGTAACTAAAAGTCTAAGCTAACACTCTAGGCTAAAACTTTAATCTAAAACTTTTAACTAAAACTAAACTAAAACTCTAAACTAAAACTCTTAACTTAAACTAAACTAAAATATAAGTTTAATTAAAAAATCTAAGCTAAGACTCTAGGCAAAAACTCTAAGCTAAAACTCTTACGTAAAACTAAACTAAACTATAATTCTAAACTAAAAATCTTAACTGAAACTAAACTAAACTATAAGTGTAACTAAAAACTCTAAGCTAAGACTCTAGGCTAAAACTCGAAGCTAAAACTCTTAACTAAAACTAAACTATAACTCTAAACTAAAACTCTTAACTGAAACTAAACCCTACCTGTCTTGTCTCTTTAGTTGATGCAGTAATGTCCTACCTGTCTTGTCTCTTTAATTGATACAGTAATTTCCTACCTATCTTGTCTTAAGTTCAAAAAAAAATTAAAAAAAAGTGCTACTACAAACAATTTTTTTCTAATAGTAAAAGTCACGACTAAGATTTCTATATCATTCTCATTTTGAATTTGGAAAATATTAAATGTGATTTTTTTTATGTTTTTAGTATGTTTCATGTCATTCTAATACCTGTAAAAAAATGAAAAAAAAGTTAAAAAAAATACCATTTTAACAAAAAATAGTTTGTTTTTCATGAAAAAATATTGAATGAGAACCATCAGTATTCATCAATAGTATGCACAAGAATATGTTTTAAAATTTAAATCAAAAGTGTCATTCTATTTTTCTGATATGATTTAGAGATATAAAAAAAAAGTTGAAAAAAATTTCAAAAAAAAATGGTCAGTTAAAAACCATATATCCATTCAATAAAACAACCATACAAAAAAAACATTAAAAAAAACACCAACCATATAAAAATACGTATAATCAATCATAAAGGAACACACATATTCAACCATATATCAAAAACCATCTCTGTAATAACAATCAGACTCCAATACAATAAAACATCAAATATAACACCAATACAACAATAAAAATCCATTAACATAAAACGTCCATATACCTGTATTGTCTCTTTAATTCATACAGTAACTTAGATTGACATAAAAAAAGGGAGTACTATGCGCTTGTAAGCTTTGACATAGTAAGGGAGTACTGTGCACTAGTAGAGAGGGGTCAGGAGGTACAAACAGGACCACGTGGTTTATGGTTTTCTCAGTGAGAATGAAAAAATAGGAATTTTCTCACTTGAAAAACCATGAATTTTGTCACATTTTTGGCTGTTTTTATGGTTTTTGTCAGTGAGAATTTGAAAAACAGGAACTTTCTCACATTTTTGTATGTTTTTACGGTTTTTTGTCACTGAGAATTTGAAAAACATGAACTTTCTCACATATTTGTATGTTTTTATGTTTTTTTTCAGTTAGAATTTTAAAAAACAGGAACTTTCTCACTGAGAAAACCATAAACCACATGGTGCTGTCACGAGTCAGAACACCTGTGCTGTCGACCTCAATTCACCTATCGTGAATCAATAATTCCCCTTAGAAACAACAAATTAATTTCCCCTTTCTTGACAGATCAATCAATCAATGACATCATCTGTCAGACTTTAAAAATTTTCGCATAGAAACATTTCTCCAGGAATAGATCCAAATCATTAATGTCTTTGCCTCGGGAACAGTTCTACTGGTCGGACTCCAAAGGATATTAATAACCAAAGGCCATGGAAACAATTAGGCAAGAAACATCTTAGCGATGAATTGTTTTAGCGCGCGAAAAGGTTTCATATTAATTTGAAATGCGTTAGCGCAGAGATGCCAATAACAAAGGAACACGCTGAATTTACGTTTAGGGATTATTTGGGCGAAACCGTTTTAGACAGGTTATGGAACTATTTCGGCGAAACAGATAGAGACATTTTAAAAGAAGATTTTTGAAGAGATTTTAGAAGAGAATTTGAGTGTGGTCGTTATAATACACAAGTTTCATTTGAACAGTGTTGTGAGGTTCTTTAACCCAACCCCAAAGGGTTCCAATCCTCCTACCCCAACCCCGAAGGAAGCCCCCGGTCCTCAAAGCCCCCCAAACTCCCAAAGGCCCTCCCGGCGCCCCAAAGGCCCACCCAGACCCCCAAAGGCCATCCCCAGGCCCCAAATGTCCCCCAGGCTCCCAACTGTCCCCCCGGACACTCAAAGGCCCCCCAAGCTCCCAAAGGGCCACCGGCGCCCCAAAGGCCCACCCAGACCCCCAAATGCCATCCCCGGGCCCCCCAAAGGCACATCGAGCTCCCAAAGGACCAACGGGGTCCCAAAGGCCCTCCACCAGTCCCCAAATGTCCCCCAGGCACCCAAAGGCCCTCCCGGCGCCCCAAAGGCCCACCCAGCCCCCCAAATGCCAACCCCCGCCCCCCCAAACCCATCCCCCGGTCCCCAAAGGTCCCCCGAGCTCCCAAAGGACCACCGACCCTCAAGGGACCCACATACCCTCAAAGGCTCTCCCCGAGCACCCGTCTTTCGTTGATGTGTGTTGTCTGAAACCTATGATTTGGGATGTGTAGTTTGCTACTTCAGGCTTTTCTGAGCTAAGGTTTCCTAGTATTTCCTAGGTGAATGCTGTCTGAAACCAATAGTTTGGGATGAATAGTTTGCTATTTCAGGCTTTTATGAGCTAGGTTTCTTAGCCTTTCGTTGGTGTATGTTGAGTGAAACTTATGATTTGGGATATGTAGTTTGTTATTTTTGACTTTTCTGAGTTGGATTTCTTAGTCTTTCATAGGTGTGTGGTGTCTGAAACCTATGATTTTGGAGGTGTAGTTTGCTTTTTGGACTTTTCATAGCTAGGATTCTTAGTCAATCATAGGTGTTTGTTGTCTGAAACTTCGAGTTTGGGATGAGTAGTTGGCTATTTCAGACTTTTCTGAGCTAAGTTTTCTTAGTATTTCGTAGCTGAATGCTGTCTGAAACTTATGATTTGGGATATGTAGTTTGCTATTTCTGACTTTTCATGAGCTGGATTTCTTAGTCTTTCATAGGTGTGTGGTGTCTGAAACCTATGATTTGGGATGTGTAGTTTGCTATTTTCGACTTTTCTGAGCTGGATTTCTTAGCCTTTCATAGGTATGCGTTGTCAGAAAATTATGATTTGGGATGTATAGTTTGCTATTTCAGGCTTTTCTGAGCTAAGGTTTTCTAGTATTTCGTAGGTGAATGTTGTCTGAAACAAATAGTTTGGGATGAGTAGTTTGATATTTTTGAATTTTATGAGATAGGTTTCTTAGTCTTTCTTTGGTGGGTGTTGACTGAAACCGATGATTTGGGATATGTAGTTTGTTATTTTTGACTTTTCTGAGTTAGATTTCTTAGTCTCATAGTAATGTGTTCTATGAAACCTATGATTTGGGATGGGTGGATTGCTACTTTTGACTTTTCTGAGATGGATTTCTTAGCCTTTCATAGGTGTTTGTTGTCTGAAACCTATAGTTTGGGCTGACTAGTTTTCTATTTTTGACTCTTCTGAGCTAGGTTTCTTAGCCGTTCATAGGTGAGTGTTGTCTGAAACCTATGATTTGGGATATGTAATTTGCTATTTCCGACTTTTCATAACCGGATTTCTTAGTCTTTCGTAGGTGTGTGGTGTCTGAAACCTATGATTTGGGGTGTGTGGGTTGCTATTTTTTTCACTTTTCTGAGCTGGATTTCTTAGCCATTCGTAGGTGTGTGTTGACTGAAACCTATGATTTGGGATGGTTAATTTGCTATTTTTCACTTTTCTGAGCTAGATTTCTTAGCCTATCATATGTGTGTCCTTTCAGAAAATTATGATTTGGGAGGTGTAGTTTGCTTTTTGGACTTTTCAGAGCTAGGATTCTTAGTCACTCATAGGTGTTTGTTGTCTGAAACTTCGAGTTTGGGATGAGTAGTTGGCTATTTCAGACTTTTCTGAGCTAAGGTTTCTTAGTATTTCGTAGGTGAATGCTGTCTGAAACTTATGATTTGGGATATGTAAATTACTATTTCGGGCTTTTCTGAGTTGGATTTCTTAGTCTTTCATAGGTGTGTAGTGTCTGAAACCTATGATTTGGGATGTGTAGTTTGCTATTTTCGACTTTTCTGAGCTAGGCTTCTTAGCCTTTCATAGGTATGTGCTGTCAGAACATTATGATTTGGGATGTGTAGTTTGCTATTTCAGGATTTTCTGAGCTAAGTTTTTCTATTTTTTCTTAGCTGAATGTTGTATGAAAACTATATTTTGGGATGTGTACTTTGCAATTTCAGACTTTACATCACAGTATTTCTTAGTCTTTCGTAGGTGTGTGGTGTCTGAAACATATTACTTGGGATGTGTGGGTTGCTATTTCAGGCTTTTCTGAGTTGGATTTCTTAGTCTTTCATAGGTGTGTAGTGTCTGAAACCTATGATTTGGGGTGGATGGATTGCTACTTTTGACTTTTCTGAGCTGGATTTCTTAGCCTTTCATAGGTGTTTGTTGTCTGAAACATATAGTTTGGGATGACTAGTTTGCTATTTTTGACTTTTCTGAGCTAGGTTTCTTAGCCGTTCATAGGTGAGTGTTGTCTGAAACCTATGATTTGGGATATGTAATTTGCTATTTCTGACTTTTCATAACCGGATTTCTTAGTCTTTCGTAGGTGTGTGATGTCTGAAACCTATGATTTTGGGGTGTTTGGGCTGATATTTTTTGACTTTTCTGAGCAGGATTTCATAGCCATTCGTAGGTGTGTGTTGACTGAAACCTATGATTTGGGATGGTTAATTTGCTATTTTTGACTTTTCTAAGCTAGATTTCTTAGCCTTTCATAGGTGTGTCCTTTCAGAAAATTATGAAAATTGGGATGCACACGAAAACTTACATGCACAAAAAAACTTAAATGCACACAAAAACTTACACACACACACACACACACACAAAACTTACACACACAAACACACGAAAACTCACACACACACGCCAAAACTTACACACACACACAAAATAACACACAAACACACACACAAACACACACAAACAAACACATTAAAAAAAAAAAACACACACACACACTCACAAAAACTTACACACACACACACTCACAAAAATTACACACACCCACAATAAAAATTACACAAACAATCAAAAACTTACACAAAAAAAAAAAAACACTTGCACAAGAAAAATTACACACACACACACACGATAAAATACACACACACGTCAAAACATACACACACACACACACACACACAAACTAACACACCCCCAAAACCAGACAAACTAACACATGCACACGAAAACTTACATGCACACAAAAACTAACAAGCACACAAAAAATAAAAAACACACACAAACAAAAAAAAAACACACACACACACACACGAAAACTAACACACACACACGCCAAAACTTACACACGCACAAAAACTTACACAC
This sequence comes from Artemia sp. Qi Xiang Cuo, assembly GCF_049724085.1. Classification (NCBI taxonomy): domain Eukaryota; kingdom Metazoa; phylum Arthropoda; class Branchiopoda; order Anostraca; family Artemiidae; genus Artemia; species Artemia sp. Qi Xiang Cuo. Next base: position 50,841,598 of record NC_142814.1, read on the forward strand.
ACACATACACACACACAAAAACTTACACAAGAACACAAAAAAAACTCACACACACACACCCCAAAACTAACACACACACACACACACACACACACACACACACACACACAAAAACTTACACATGAACACAAAAACTCACACACACACACGCACAAACACACACACACACACACACACACACACACTAAAACTGACACACACACACACGAAAACTTACACACACAAAAAAACTTACACACACACACACACACACACACACAAACACAAAAAAAAACTTACACACACACACACAAAAAACTTAAACACAAAAAAACATAAAAACACAAACACACACACAAACACACACAAACACTTTCACACACACACAAAAAACTATTATCCACACTAATTATATAATACACCCAAAAACTTACACACACACACAAAAACCTACACACACTCACAAACACTTACACACACACACAAAAACTTACACACACACACACACTGACACTAACACACACACGCAAAAACTAACACAAACACACAAAAACTAACACACACACACACACACACACACACAAAAACTTACACAAGCACACGAAAACTAACATGCACACAAAAACTTATACACACACACACTAAAACTAGAAAACAAACGTCAAAACTAACACACACAAAATCTGAGACACACAAAAACTTACACACACACACACACACAAAACTAACACCCACACGCAAAAACACACACACACACAAACAAACTCACACGCACAAAAACTTACACACACACACACACACACACACAAACTAACACATACACACACGAAAAACTTACACACACACGCCAAAACTTACACACACAAAAAATAACACACAAACACACACACACACAAAAAAAATAAAAAAACACAACAAAAAACTCACAAAAAAAAAAAAAATTACACACACACACAAACACACACACACACACACAAACAAACTAACACAAACACACAAAAAACTTATATCCACACAAAATATCTTAGACAAAAAAAAACTTACACACACACACAAAAACCAACACACACTCACAAAAACTTACACACACACACAAAAACTCAAACACACACACACGAAAACTAACACACACACTCCAAAACTAACACACACACAAAAAACTTACACACACACACACACACACACACACACACACAAACTAACACAAGCACAAGAACAATAACAAGCACACAAAAACTTATACACACACGCACAAAAACTTACACACACACACGTCAAAACTTACACACACAAAATCTAAGACACACAAAAACTTACACACACACACACACACAAACTGACACCCACACCCAAAAACTTACACACACACACACAAAAACATACACACACAAAAACTTACACACACACACACACACACACACAAACTAACACCCACACGCAAAAAC
>NC_142814.1:50843521-50868767 GCF_049724085.1 Artemia sp. Qi Xiang Cuo
CATTTGCCGACCCATTAGCTGAGAGCATTGCACTAATCTCTTTAAATCAATATGAAACCTATTGAGAAATCCCTCCCGAAGGTAGTGTTCTACTAAACTTGGCACCATGAACACCAGTCAAATAATCAATGTATATTTAATATGGATCCCTACATGTCCCAGTACAAATCCTATTGTCTGGGGGAGCCATCTACATTGAATCCATTGGCAATATTTTCAAAAGTATATCCACTATATCATTCTGCTTTGTTTCAATTAATATATCAATAAATTGACTATAAGCATTTGAGTCACATTTTAAAAGTTTCATACAATAGTCCAATGGGGGAGAATCACTCCTCATTATATTGTCAAGTGTTCCATGACAAGAGAATATCCTGCGTTTAAGAGATAACTCGAGAAAAACATCATCCAAAATCAAATGTTTTTCCATAAACACTAGATCTGATGTAATTCTCTCTTTCTCAAATTTATTCATTTTTCAGTCCTTTCACTCCAACTGCTTACTCTAGACTGAACATGATTCGTTAGCCCTACCCGGAAAAGAAAGAAAACATTTTCGATTTCTAAACAATTTTATTGAATAATTAAAAAAACAACAATAATATAGATCATGTACAATTAGCGATACTTTTTATTGTCTTCAATATGTTTCACCAATGCACTTAAAGCACATTGAAGTCTATTCACATGTGCTATATCAACTTTAGCGGCGAAACATAATTGATCCTCCATTTTAAATTTGCTCAAGGATATCATATATCTTGCATATACTGCATCCCATTCCAGACAAAGACGTGATCCTTTCGTGATTTCCACCGCAATGTTTGGTGCTCTTGTATTATTATCATCAACTCCACTATCAACTTCTAATAGGGTAAACATTCCACTCATCGCCATCACAAATATATATCCAAATGAGTAAAGTCAAACTGTTCTTCTTCTCACTCCTTGAATTCTATTCACAGACTAATAAAACTCTAGCAAAAATCCATTCTTTATATTCACTCCGCCGCTACTATGTAAACAAGCCCTTTGATTGGCTGAGAAGGAAGCACGTGATCTAACTGTTTCCGGGAAACTCATAACATTCGCTGAGAGCGTGCCAAAAACAACAACAACAACATTGACCTTGACATTCGCTGAGAGCGTGCACTTACAACAACAACAACATCGACCTTGGAAATTTAGGTCATTGACCCCATTAACCACGTGTTCTCCCTAATGACTCTATGCCCATATATGGTGTGGGGTTCGGACCTCCTGAGGCCTTTCTACTAATGTTTACATATAGTATTGGTTATTGGGAAGTATACAGCCGTTTTCAAGGGGTTTTTTTTCTGGTAGGGGGGAGGGTCGGGGGGCTATTTGGGAGGATCTTCCCATAGAAGAATTTTTCATGGTGGAAGGGACATTGCTATAAAGGGGGCGCCGTATTTCCAAGCATTATTTAAAAAAAACGTTCAGAAATTAAATAAAAAAAAAACAAGTTTTCAGGCCGGGAGTAAGGAGCAACGTTAGTATTTTAAACAAACATAAAGTGTTACGTACGTGATTGGATTCGCCCCCTAGTCAATACCTCGCTTTTTACGGTGAAGTTTTTTAGTACTTTCATAAGAGCTATTTAATCAAATTAAACGGCCTTTGTGATGAAGGGGTCATTCTTAAAGAATTGTTTCAAAATTCGAACTTTAGCGTAAAGAGCGAGGTATTGATTAGGGTGAGAGCCCCCTAATATATGTTTTAAAAATATATGAATATAGAAGTTCGTTACGTAAGTTAATTCGTAAGCTACGTATATTTATTACTAATAAAAGCGTTCGTAAATAAAATTAAACAACTTTCGATAAAGCCATTTAACCAAATAAAAGTAAAATTAATATGCAAATTTGGTGTTGATTATTCATGTTCAGTGAGCCAAAATCAAAACATGTATTAATTCAAAAACGTTCAAAAATTAAATAAAAAAAAAACAAGTTTTTTTAACTGAAAGTAAGGAGTGACGTTTAAAATTAAAAAGAACAGAAATTATTCCGTATATGAAAGGGGCTGTCCCCTCCTCAACGCTTCGCTCTTTACGCTAAAGTTTGACTCTTTCTCACAACTCTATATTTTTAAAACAATAAAAAACTTGGGGTAGAGCTAGAGCGACAAGAAACGAACTTTGACATAGCAAAATTGTTTTCTGGTAGTGTTGCCACTTAATTCTGTGAAAGTCAATACCTTAGTGGCAAAAAGAACTTCCAAGCCAAAAAAGACCTTTCTTCAGAAATTTTTCGAACATTTAGTGCTAAACTGACGAACTTGCCCTAAATAAAGGATTAACTGAAAATATTTTCCAGAGGTTACATTTTTTTTTAATTTATTAACTTTAAAGGAAATCACTTACAAACACTAATTTCTTTAGATGAACTTATAAGTGATGAAAAAAAATATTATAAATGTACTTCCTCTGCCAACCCTGCTCTTTGACTGATTTAATGTAACTGATTTGATCTACTTCTTCTTAAATGGTTGGAAATACGAGAAAGACGCTTGGGGGACGGGGCTGTCCAGGAAAGGACGGGATAACAGAGATTATACCGGCTATCTTTTGTATCTTTTTCACTTAAATAATCTAATTAAAAGTTTGTTTTATTTCACTAATACTTTTTCTATCATTATTTCGTAAAAGAGTGCCAAGAGCTATTAATTGGCAAAAAGAGTGCAATCAGGTAAAAAAGAGTGCATTATACACGAAAATGTAAGCAAGGTGGCAGCCCTTCATGGGGTTGTCAGCCCTACTCATGTTAACTTTTGCTCGTTTTGAATTTGACTCGGTTATTTATTATGAGTTCTGTTTGTTTTGGGTTTTAGTTGTTTATTAATGGTGATTCGTGGATATATTTCAGTAGAGATGCATTATTGAGTCGTGACAGTACAAAATTCGGTTATCAAAAGAACGTATCTCCTATCAGTACACCAAATATGGGCATAGAGTCATTAGGGAGAACACGTGGTTAATGGGGTCAATGACCTAAATTTCACAACAACAACAACGACCTTGACATTCGCTGAGAGCGTGCACGTACAACAACAACAACATCGACCTTGGAACACCTGTGCTGTCGACCTCAATTCACCTATCGTGAATCAATAATTCCCCTTAGAAACAACAAATTAATTTCCCTTTCTTGACAGATCAATCAATCAATGACATCATCTATCAGACTTTAAAAATTTTCGCCTAGAAACGATTCTCCAGGAATAGATCCAAGTCATTAATGTCTTTGCCTCGGAAACAACTCTTTTGGTTGAACTCCAAAGGATATTAATAACCAAAGGACATGGAAACAATTAGGCAAGAAGCGTCTTAGCGATGAATTGTTTTAGCGCGCGAAAAGGTTTCATATTAATTTGAAATGCGTTAGCACAGAGACGCCAATAACAAAGGAACACGCTGAATTTACGTTTAGGGATTATTTGGGCGAAACCGTTTTAGACAGGTTATGGAACTATTTCGGCGAAACGATTAGAGACATTTTAAAAGATGATTTTAGGAAATATTTTAGAAGAGAATTTAATGGTGAAACTCTGTGGTCGTTATAATACACAAGATTCATTTGAACAGTGTTGTGAGGTCCTCTAACCCAACCCCAAAGGGTTCCAATCCTCCTACCCCAACCCCGAAGGAAGCCCCCGGTCCTCAAAAGCCCCCCAAGCTCCCAAAGGCCCTCCACCGGTCCCCAAAAGTCCCCCAGGCCCCCAACTGTCCCCCCGGACCCGCAAACGCCCCCCCCAAGCTCCCAAAGGGCCCCCCGGGCCCCCCAAGGCCCACCCAGATCCCCAAAGGCCATCCCCGGGCCCCCCAAAGGCCCATCGAGCTCCCAAAGGACCAACAAACCAACAAAGAGAAAAATCTCTAAAAAAAAAAAAAAAACAAACGATACTGTGGCCAGTGGCGAGAAAAGGAAAACAACAGAAACAAAAAAACGCGGATATTGCGCCTGTATACAAAAAAGGCGTCTTCAGCACTAAATACACAAAAAAAAAAAAACATAAAAATAAAAACCAATAAAACCACCACCAAAAAAAAAAAAAAAAAATGTACAATCGGCGAAAACTAATCCACGTAGGGAAAAGATGCTAATATAGAGTTACTTCAGTGAGGACACCAGAGTAACTGAGGAAAAATAAAAAAACTGTAAATTACTTTAATTATTCAGTTGCGAAATAATCCTTTTGTTAGAATCCGCGTTGTTTTGTTTCTGTTGTTTTCCTTTTCTCTCCACTGGCCACAGTCTCGTTTGTTTGTTTTTTTTAGAGATTTTTCTCTTTGTTGTTTTTTTGTCATGGCTGGCCAGTTCGGCTTAAGATCTTTCAAAGGACCAACGGGGTCCCAAAGGTCCTCCACCGGCCCCCAACTGCCCCAAATGCCCTCCCATGGTCCTCAAAGGTCCCCCGGGCTCCCAAAGGGCCACCGGCGCCCCAAAGGCCCTCCACCGGTCCCCAAATGTCCCCCAGGCACCCAAAAGCCCCCCCAGACCCCCAAAGGCCAACCCCGGACCCCAAAGCCCCTCCCCCCGTCCCCCAAGGGCCCCCCCAGCACCCCAAGGACCCCCGGCCCTCAAGGGACCCACAGACCCTCAAAGGCTCTCCCCGAGCACCCGTCTTTCGGTGATGTGAGTTGTCTGAAACCTATGATTTGGGATGAGTAGTTTGCTACTTCAGGCTTTTCTGAGCAGGATTTCTTAGCCATTCGTAGGTGTGTGTTGACTGAAACCAATACTTTGTGATGAGTAGTTTGCTATTTAAGGATTTTATGAGCTAGGTTTATTAGCCTTTAGTTGGTGTGTTTTTAGTGAAACTTATGATTTGGGATATGTAGTTTGCTTTTTGGACTTTTATGAGTTGGATTTCTTAGTCTTTCATAGGTGTGTGGTGTCTGAAACCTATGATTTGGGATGTGTAGTTTGCTATTTTAGACTTTTCTGAGCTGGATTTCTTAGCCTTTCATAGGTATGCGTTGTCAGAAAATTATGATTTGGGATGTATAGTTTGCTATTTCAGACTTTTCTGAGCTAAGGTTTTCTAGTATTTCGTAGGTGAATGTTGTCTGAAACCAATAGTTTGGGATGAGTAGTTTGCTATTTTTGACTTTTTTGATCTAGGTTTCTTAGTCTTTCGTTGGTATGTGTTGACTGAAACCGTTGATTTTGGATATGTAGTTTGCTATTTTTGACTTTTCTGAGCTGGATTTCTTAGTCTTTCATAGGTGTGTGTTGTATGAAACCTATGATTTGGGATGGGTGGATTGCTACTTTTGACTTTCCTGAGCTGGATTTCATATCCTTTCATAGGTGTTTGTTGTCTGAAACCTATAGTTTTGGATGACTAGTTTGCTATTTTTGACTTTTCTGAGCTAGGTTTCTTAGCCGTTCATAGGTGAGTGTTGTCTGAAACCTATGATTTGGGATATGTAATTTGCTATTTCCGACTTTTCATAACTGGATTTCTTAGTCTTTCGTAGGTGTGTGGTGTCTGAAACCTATGATTTGGGATGTGTGGGTTGCTATTTTTTTGACTTTTCTGAGCTGGATTTTTTAGCCATTCGTAGGTGTGTGTTGACTGAAACCTATGATTTGGGATGGTTAATTTGCTATTTTTGACTTTTCTAATCTAGATTTCTTAGCCTATCATATGTTTGCCCTTTCAGAAAATTATGATTTGGGCGGTATAGTTTGCTCTTTGGACTTTTCATAGCTAGGATTCTTAGTCACTCATATGTGTTTGTTGTCTGAAACTTCGAGTTTGGGTTGAGTAGTTGGCTATTTCAGACTTTTCTGAGCTAAGGTTTCTTAGTATTTCATAGGTGAATGCTGTCTGAAACTTATGATTTGGGATATGTAAATTACTATTTCGGGCTTTTCTGAGTTAGATTTCTTAGTCTTTCATAGGTGTGTAGTGTCTGAAACCTATGATTTGGGATGTGTAGTTTGATATTTTCGACTTTTCTGAGCTAGGTTTCTTATCCTTTCATAGGTATGTGTTGTCAGAACATTATGATTTGGGATGTTTGGGTCGCTATTTCAGGCTTTTCTGAGCAGGATTTCTTAGCCATTCGTAGATGTGTGTTGACTGAAACCTATGATTTGGGATGGTTAATTTGCTATTTTTGACTTTTCTGAGCTAGATTTCTTAGCCTTTCATAGGTGTGTCCTTTCAGAAAATTATGATTTGGGAGGTATAGTTTGCTTTTTGGACTTTTCATAGCTAGGATTCTTAGTCACTCATAGGTGTTTGTTGTCTGAAACTTCGAGTTTGGGATGAGTTGTTGGCTATTTCAGACTTTTCTGAGCTAAGGTTTCTTAGTATTTTGTAGGTGAATGCTGTCTGAAACTTATGTTTTGGGATATGTAAATTACTATTTCGGGCTGTCCTGAGTTGGATTTCTTAGTCTGTCATAGGGGTGTGTTGTCTGAAACCTCTGATTTGGGATGTGTAGTTTGCTATTTTCGACTTTTCTGAGCTAGGTTTCTTAGCCTTTCATAGGTATGTGTTGTCAGAAAATTATGATTTGGGATGTGTAGTTTGCTATTTCAGCCTTTTCTGAGCTAAGGTTTCTTAGCCTTTCATAGGTGTGTCCTTTCAGAAAATTATGATTTGGGAGGTATAGTTTGCTTTTTGGACTTTTCATAGCTAGGATTCTTAGTCACTCATAGGTGTTTGTTGTCTGAAACTTCGAGTTTGGGATGAGTAGTTGGCTATTTCAAACTTTTCTGAGCTAAGGTTTCTTAGTATTACGTAGGTGAATGGTGTCTGAAACTTATGATTTGGGATATGTAAATTACTATTTCGGGCTTTTCTGAGTTGGATTTCTTAGTCTTTCATAGGTGTGTGATGTCTGAAACCTATGATTTGGGATGTTTAGTTTGCTATTTTCTAATTTTCTTAGCTAGTTTTATTAGAATTTAGTATTTCTGTGTTTTCTGAAAATTATTATTTTTTAATTTTATTTTGCTATTTATTTATTTTATTATCTAATTTTTTATATTAATTAGTAGGTGAATGATGTCTGAAACCTATAGTTTGGGGTGAGTAGTTTGCTATTTTTGACTTTTCTGAGCTATGTTTATTAGTCTTTCGTTAGTCTATGTTGACTGAAACCTATGATTTGGGATACGTAGTTTGCTATTTTTGACTTTTCTGAGTTAGATTTATTATGCTTTACTAGGTGTGTGTTGACTGAAACCTATGATTGGGATGTGTGGTTTGCTATTTTTGTCTTTTCTGAGCTAGATTTCTTAGCCGTTCATAGGTGTGTGTTGTCTGAAACTTATGATTTGGGATGTGTAGTTTGCTATTTGAACTTTTCAGAGCTACGATTCTTAGTCCGTCATAGGCGTTTGTTGTCTGAAACTTCTAGTTTGGGATGAGTAGTTTCGATATTTCAGGCTTTTCTGAGCTAAGGTTTCTTAGTCTTTCATAGGTGAATGATGTCTGAAACCTATGATTTGGGATTTGTAAATTACTATTTCGGGCTTTTCTAAGTGGGATTTCTTAGTCTTTCCTAGGTGTGTGTTGTCTGAAACCTATGATTTGGGATGGGTGGATTGCTACTTTTGACTTTTCTGAGCTGAATTTCTTAGCCTTTCATAGGTGTTTGTTGTCTGAAACCTATAGTTTGGGATGACTAGTTTGCTCTTTTTGACTTTTCAGAGCTAGGTTTCTTGGCCGTTCTTAGGTGAGTGGTGACTGAAACCTAGGATTTGAGGTATGTAAATTACTAGTTCGGGCTTTTCTAAGCTAGATTTCTTAGTCTTTCATAGGTATGTGTTGTCTGAAACCTATGATTTGGGATGTGTGGGTTGCTATTTTTTGACTTTTCCGAGCTGGATTTCTTAGCCGTTCATACGTGAGTGCTGTCTGAAACTTGTGATTTGAGATGGTTAATTTGCTATTTCCGGCTTTTATTAGCTAGGTTTCATAGCCTTTCATTGGTGTGTGTTGTCAGAAAATTACGATTTGGGATGTGTAGTTTGCTATTTGAACATACAAATGAATTTGCATTTTCAGTTTAATATATACATATGCTGATATTTACTCCTTAAAGTCTTGGTAATTTTTGATTTATTAAAGTTAAAGAAGGGAAGACATTTAAACTCCAAAATATACTAAAAGATTCTATTCATTTACTATTTGCTTACAAAGCAACTAAAAAACATATATGTTAAGAAATTTGCTTTTTGCATAGATTGAAATTTTAATCTTTTTTTGAATTAGGGCCCTCTAGTGAAAGGTTAATATTATTTGCTCATTCAGTTAGGGTCTTCGAGTAAAACAATAAATTACTCAATCATTATCTTGAAGATATTTTTTTAGTTCTTCTTCTTTCTTTTTATTTTTATTCTTACAGAAATAAATTAAAAACGAACTGATATTACAAAAAAACAATTTTTTTTAAACAAAAATAAAGAGCAAAACTGTGTCTTAAGGAGAGCAAAAGAAAATTGAACTAAAACTTAAAATAAACAGATATTAGACTTGGTAAAGAAATGAAATCAATAATGAATTATAATCTGCATAAAACTGATATTTAACTCAAACTTAAAACGAACAGAAACTACTAGATACATGAACTGGGAAATGATAAGTAAGGAGCGACCCGGCTCAATAGTAACCAAAACTCTAAAAACAGCAATCTTGATACCAATAGATACATCGATAGAATCAAATTTTTCTGCTGATTTCAAATATATAAGTTTCATTAAGTTTAATTTTACCTACCAAAAGTTACGCGCTTGATAAAAATTGTCTTATTTTCAAAAAAACAACCCCTAAAAGTCACTACAATTAAATAAAAATCGCACCATCAGATTAAGTGTATCCGAGAATCGTGATGTTGATGTTTTTCAATCCTATTTGCAAATACACGGAGTTTTGTGTTTTTTGTCAGAAGAAGACTAAGGAAGCCTGTTTATTTATTTGTTTTTTTTTATTTCCCCAAGGGTTATGGTATCGATCCAGTAGTCCTGGAACATCATGAGAGGTATCATCTGAACGGAAATTTAAAGTTATAGTGCCCTTTTTAAGTGAACTAAAAATTGGAGGGCAACTTGGCCCCCTCCCTCGCTCATTTTTTCCCCGAAGCCACCCAATCGAAATTTTGAGATAGTCATTTTGTTCAGCATAGTCGAAAATATAATTAATATGTCTTTGAGGGTGACTTGATTCACCACAGTTCCCAGGGGAAGGGCTGCAAGTTATGAACTTTGCCCATTGTTTACATATAGTATTGGTTAATAGGAAGTTTACAGACGTTTATGGAGGGATTTTTTTCAGGTGGAGGGGGTTCGGAGGAGAGGGTTACGGGGGAGGATATTTCCATAGAGGATGTTTCCTTGAGGGAAGGGACATTTCTATGAAGGGTTTGCCGGATTTCCCAGAATTATTTAAAAAACGATCAGAAATTAAATAAGAAAAAAACCTTAACTGAAAGTAAGGAGCAACATTACAACTTAATACAAACATAAATTAGTACGTATATGAGGGGGTTAGCCCTCTAGTCAATACCTCGCCCTTTACGCTAAAGTTTTTTTTAGTACTTTCAAAAGAGCAATCTATTCTAATTAATCGGCCTTTGTGATTTAGGGGTTTGTGATTCGAACAAAATTCGAACTTTAGTGTAAAGAGCGAGGTATTAACTAGGGGTAAACTCCCTAATATACATAATAAAAAACATACAAATATAGAAGTTTGATACGTGAGTTAATTCGTAAGCTACGTCAGAAAAAAAATTCGAGAAAGCCATTTAGCCAAAACAAGTAAAATTAATATGCAAATTTCATTCAAGCTATTCATGTACGGTGAGCCAAAACCAAAGCTGCATTAACTCAAAAACGTTCAGAAATTAAATAAAAAAACTAGTTTTTTTTAACTGAAAGTAGGGAGCGACATTAAAACTTAAAAAGAACAGAAATTATTCCGTATATGAAAGGGGCTGCTCCATCAAACCAAAAATGAGCAAAAATAAAGTTCAATAATCTTCCAAGCATAAAACTACCACAAATCACCATTAATAAATAAATGAAACCCAAAACAAAAAGAAATTTCAATAAATAATCGAGTGAAACTCAAAAGAATCAAAAAATAACACGAATAGGGGTAACAACCCCGATGCCTTCTCAAGAGCAGACTATATTTTGCATTCTACTAGAAACTAAATATTTTTCAAATATTTCCACTTTTTGACTTTAATAAATAAACAAAATTTTAAATTTTAAAAAATAAATATCAGTATATGTATATTAAGCTGTCAATCCACGGTCATTTGTTTTTTTCCTTTTTCTTAAGTAAAGTGCAAATTATGTTCTGGAATTGTCAGCCCCACTCATATTATTTTTTTGCTCGTTTTCAGTTTGACTCGGTTCGGGATTGTAGTTTCTGTAAATCAGAAATTACAATTTTTTGTGTAATTTAGTTACACGTTACATGTGTAATATGTGTCCCCATACATTGCACAATTTCTACCGAAACAACTAAAAGAATACAATAAACCATACATTTCTGTTTTAACAAATGTTCACTTGCGTGGGTGAAAGATCCAAGTGTAAATTTCTACCTAATCATATTATTGACTTAGGAATAAAGTGAATACATCATTCGATGCCTTTTTTTATGCTTATTACGAATATAATAAACATTTCTATCGGAAATGAATTTCAGCTCCCCCCCCCCTATATATGCCAATTCAGGGTATATATTTCTACATTAGGGGGGGGGGGTGGGGGTAAAGTTTAAACTTACCTCCCATTAACATCAGAAACAAAATTTGCCCCCCCCCTAATGTTGAAATATATTATCTAAATTGGCATATATCGGGGGGGGGGGCTGAAATTCATTTCCGATAGAAATGATTATTATATTCATAATCAGCATAAAAAAAGGCATAGAGTGCTATATTCACTTTATGCGTAAGTCAATAATATGATTTGGTAGAAATTTACCGATCCAAGATTCGATTGATTAAAACCATGATATCAAATCAGGGGTGAAGCTAAGGGGGAGGGGTTGTCATGAGGTGGGGAGGGAGAGGGAAGTTCCAAGGAGTCAGCGCCGCGTGTCGACACCTTGGAAAATTTATCTTGGAAATTTAGCTTGTGTGTCCGGATTTGTTTACATACTGGACGATTTTGTCGAAACGTTCTTTAAGTCCCTCCTCCAAACATAAGACTCTAGCTGCACCATTTCATCCAGTGTGCCTGGTATGGATTCTTTAATAAGAAACCAAATCATATAATTGTAAAGTAATCGCATTAATATGTAAATGATTCAAATTCAAATTCTCACTAATCCACAAATATCTTACATTTCTTTCAATCAGATTCTCACATATCTGTGCTTATGTAACTAAACCAGCTAAAATAGTTTTACTGTCCAGACTAGACCTTGATTTACTTTAGTGTTCTTTCTAAATCTTTTCTAGACAAATCTTTTTGTATTACTTGGATTTAATAGTAAATTACTGAGGCTCTTCTTTGGTGTGTAATAGACCAGTGAAACACATGAGAGTATGAATATCGGCATAGAATGCAGGGGTTCAAACTTTGAGTAAGATTTTTTTTTCCAGAAGGGAATTTATCTGCAAATAATATCAGTATCGTATCGGTAGTATACCGATATATTGGTAACGGTATGGGGCCTCAGAAATCCACATCGGCCGGGCCCTAATATGAAGTGAATGTTTAGTCAGCCTGCATTGTTACTTGAGGGCCAGGGAAAAAAGTTGAAGGAAAGAAGGATCAAGAGTGTTAAATTTTTTGATTTGGGGGAGGGGAGGGAGGGGGTAATTAAACGATACTATGTGTATGCCGGTCATCAAAATAGCATGCTAGCAATATCTTGGAAGAGCATGGGTGTAAAAGTTGAAATATTCAGGTTTTGCCTGAGAACAGAAATTAACGTTGCCATGTCCTTTATTTGTTCGATCAGGTTCCATTTTCAAAGTGATACATCCCAATGTAATACTCGTTGCATATTGCTTAAGTAGCATCTTCATCTATGCTTGAGCTCCTCGATTGGGCATCTATTTTTCTGCTATATGGAATTTTTACCTATCATTTGTAGTTTTAAGGCAAAAACCATGAAAAGAACAAATTAGGAAATATTTTGTAAATATTGAGAATGTAGATAGTTCTTTTTTAATAAATATCAGCAAATTTTTTGGATTACTTAGCCGACAAAGACTATAAAGTGAGATTTTGATTCTGTATTTTGCCAAACTTTATCTAATGGGGGGGGGGGGGTTCGTTTAATAATTTATGGGGGGGTTTCAATTAAATCTTTAATTTAGTTTAAATCTTATCGTCATGGGAAAATTTACTCAAACAATAATTAGAGGGGTGGGACTGGACATGGCACGAATGAGGACCTCTATTCCCATTCGCTCGATCATGTCCTCGAAAATGCAAAATTCCACATTTTTGTAGATAGGAGCACATTTTGTAGATTTATTTTATTTCATTAGTATTAACCAAACTTGACTTCTCTCGTGTATAGCGCTGTGTTAGGTATAATGCACCAGTACCCAAATCAATATCGAAACATTTTTTGAATAGCTGTCAGACTTGATAGGCGGTGACTGTAAAGTCAGGTCGCAGCTAATAATTTCGAAAATATTCATTCGCTATGACCAATACTTCTGTTCACTGTCAAGAGAATCTCCTGTTATTATTTTAATATTACCTATTCCTAATTATTTTTCAATTTACTAATAATTGTTTTATTAATTATTTATTACATCCGACCAATTCCCGAGTATGCTTGCCCTGTATGGGGCCCTCAAGTCAACAAGACAAGTTACCTCTGCGATCAACTTGAGTCACTACCAAAGAGAGCCTTTAAGATATTCTTTCAGATGCATATGTAAGTTATGAATCGACATTATCTGTCCTACAACTACCATCCCTTCACGAACATTGTTTGGGTATGATCTGCAAATTTGGCAAATTTCTTCTTAGCAGTGAAAAATATAGAGGGATTCTACCACCAGTGATGTTCAGTTCAGTTCATTTTATTTAACATCAAAAATACATTTAACTAATATTCCAATTCCTGCCCCAAGAAAGATACAAAAAAGCACTTGCGACTGGGCGGGCACATGCAATTCATCTACTAACTAATAATTAACTATAAACAAAGGAACAACAAATAATAATTTAATAATTAAAAAAAAACAATGAACCTTGACCTAACAAATAATTTTTTAATTTATTTTTAAATAAACCCAGGTGCTCAGCCACCCGAATGCTCCCTGGAACAGAGTTCCACACATTAGGTCTGGGAAATCTAGTATGGAAGCTGGTCCTGGTGCCACTTCTATTCGGAACAATGAAGTCACTAGCATGACGAGTTTCATAATGGTGCAAAGACTTATTTTCACTAAAATAATCCCAAAAAACCTCTGGACTATGATTATTCCAGTATTGATAAGCAAAAATTCCTTTTTGATAGTCCCGTGGCTGTCCTACATTCAACACTTGCAACTTATTGAAGCAAGCTGAAATGTTATGGATACCTTCAATATACCCACTAATACGACGCATTGTTTTATTTTGAAGAGTCTGAACACGTTTAAAATTCATATAAAAATTGCTTGCCCATAACATACAGCCACACGAAGCGTATGGATGAATCAAAGCATGGTATAAAAGCAATAAGACTCTTTGGGGTAAAAAATTTTTAAAACGACGAATCACTCCAAGGCCACGTGCAATCTTTGTTGCGACAACATCACTGTGGCGTTTCCACGAAAAATTACAATCAATATAAAGACCTAAGTACCAAATTTCCTGAACTTGAAATACAGGCTTATTATTAAACAGAATTCTACCATCATTATCACTGGGCTTGCCTACTCTAGAATATATAATAAAATTAGTTTTAGTAACATTTACTGATAACAAACTCAAACTAGTAAACACATGGAAATTTCTCAGAACACAATTCACTTTCGATACAAGACTATCCAAACAACGACTAGAAAAAGTAACAGTAGTGTCATCAGCAAATGACGTCAAGCAACAATCTGGGAGATAAAACCTCATACTATCCACATAAACCAGATACAGAAGTGGGCCAAGGACCGAACCCTGTGGCACACCACACGACACTTGATAAGGGGAAGAAAAAACATCATCAACCATCACTTTAATAGTACCTCCCACACAAATAACTTTCAAACCACTTCAAATTCACTTCTTTAATACCTAAGAATTCTAATCTTTGCAATAAAATTTTAAAATCTATCGTGTCAAATGCTTTCCTAAAATCAAAAATACTGTTAGAGGGATTTTACCATTTTCCAAACAATTGTTCACAAAATGAGCAAGATGAATGGGAGCATGACTAGTGGAATGACCTTTTCGAAACCCGAATTGGGTGTCACTGAGTAAGATATGTTTCATGAGATGGTCATTAAGACGGCGATGAATCACTTTTTCCAAAATTTTTGACAATAAAGGCAGACTCGATGTTGGTCTCCAGTTTCCGGCATCTGACCTGGCACACCCCTTTGTAAAGCGGGATGAGTTTAGCTTGCTTCAACACTTCTGGAAAGGTCACCGTTTCTATAGATAAGTTGATAACATGGAGAATACATGGTAGTATATACGTTAACACAGCTTTAAAAGTTCTCAGATTCACCCCATCTATCCCGGAAGAATTCGATTTTATATTTTTCACTATTATAATCACTTTATTACTTGTCCACTTTTCAAACTGGAAGTCAGCAGTATCTCCATGAGAGTCCACGAATTCCTCGCTAAGAAAATTTTTCCTGGCACACCTTACACTCTCTTGAACAGACGAGCCAACCTGAGAATAAAACTGGCCAAAATAATTCGCGACTACATTCTTATCACTCACATAACTTCCATTTATATCAATGCAAGGCGACTGACTACTTTTCCGAATTCCCATAAACTCATTAATAACCTGCCATGTAGATTTGGTTTCTGCCTTACTATCAGGAAACTTTTCTTCAAAATACTTCTTCTTTGCTTGCCTTCTCATACTGTTCACCTTATTTCTGACTCGTTTGAATTCTGCAAAATCTGCGTCATCCTGACGATTAAGAGATTGCTGATTATAACAAGTTCCTTTTGCTTATCTTGTCTGTTATTGCTTCCGTAATCCATGGCTTGCTGGGATCATCCCTCTTTTGTTTGGCCAAACGCAAGGGGCATGCTTTCTCAAAATCGGATGGAAAATGTACATGAACTGATTATACGCTAGAGAAGAATCACCTGAAATCTCCAAGACCGAGTCCCACTTGATACATCTCAGCTCTTCAGCAAAGCTACTCAAATTTTGCTTTTTCAGCTCACGTGTCAGTATTTTCTTAGCCGGGATACGTCGTTTTCTAAGACACGTTACATGAGCAATTACAGGGAGATGATCCGAGCCTAGATATACTATCACATCTGAGTAGCTTTGGCTCAAATAGCTAGGTCCCACGAAAACATTATCAATTAAGGTCGCAGAATGAGTAGAGATTCGGCTAGGTATACAAGATAAAGGGTAAAGGTCACCTGAAACCATATAATTAAAAAAATTTAAATTTTCACCTGAAAGATCTAAAAGGTTATAATTAAAATCGCCCATACAACAAAAAATCCATTATTGTAGACGAAACCAACCTCATCAACTCATCTAAACCTGCTACAAAACTCATCCAGGCGACGGCTTATATCCAGGCATTGGACGGCTTATACACCACACTAATTAAAACTTTCTTTTTTTCAAGCTCAAATTCCAAACAAAAACTTTCAATCTTACCATCTATCCATACACCCAAATCCTCCCTCACCATATACTTCATATTTTTTTTTTATCAAAAATCCCAGGCCTCTTCGGCTTATAGTTGATTGGTTCCTAACCTCAAAATCATATCCTGGAAAAGAAAAAGCCGAGAGAGATTGGTCAGAACTCAAAAAAGTTTCGCAAATACCCATTATATCAAATTTTGAAAAAGATGTTTCAATCATCAATATGTAAGAACTCTCACGAAGAGGCTTTGAATTAATAATAGGCAAATCCTCACTTCCAATTTGAGCCTCTAAATGATCTTCAATGCGGAGCGGATTACGCATAAATCTATTCAATGAATAAATATCATTCATCATAAACAAATAAATGAACTAATTTCTCTTTTATAAAAAAAAACAAATAAATAAAAAAAAGCAAGAATAGAGCTTACTACTAAAAAAACAAAAAAAAACAAAAAAAAAAACAAAAATGATAAATTTTTTCTAAGACACTAAAGGGTGTCAACAAGTGAGCAGATTCGTGTTGGGTGGCTATCACCCTGCTCACGTTTGTAAACACGGCCACGATCAGACCATACGTTTCTTACACCGTATCTGTCTCTTGTGCCTTCAAAAATCGCTTTTTTCATTTTTGTAAGATATCCCGTGACAATTACGCCCCATTTCGCCAGCTTTGATTTCCCTCTGAAAACAGTATACGCCGTATTTTTAGTTGCAAATTTCACAATAGCTGGCGCAACAGTCGTAGGTGGCTGGGTATTCCGGGCAGCGTTCAAAAGTCTAAAACGGTTTACAGACAACAACTGTTCCTTCTGGACATTTACACCCATATCAAGAACAGTAGTACCCAGGTCATTTCCGGGGTCCTGCTTCACTCCAAAAAAAAACAACTAAAGAATCAAGTAAACGCTCCTGTTCGTAATCATCCAGCTTTTCCTCAATAGTAGCCACCCGAAGCTTGAATGACTGAATCTATCTATCCAGAGATGAAAAAAGTTTTTCTATTTTCTCAAATTTATGTTGTATTCTAGAGTGACTGAATCATATATTTCCGAAACAATCAGTTCAGGGTTCAGAGCGACTTGTTGCGATAAGCCTGCCACTCCTGGCACGGAAACAACTTTTTCCTAAACTTTTTTTTTCAATTCCTTTAACTAGGCCAAATTTAAGCTCTGTAACTTCATCTTTGGCTAAAGTAAGTTGCTTTCAGATTGCAGATGATTCGCTCAAAGCAGTTAAATCAGTACCCGCGCCTTTCGCAGTTTTCTTTTTCAGAAACTGATAGTAAAGATCCGGAGAAGATTCACACTCACGAAAAGCATGATTAACGCCCTTAGCGTTTTTTTTTCGAAGCTTCCGCATAATTTCCACTATATGAAAGAAAATTCTATTCTACCACAGTCTGAAAGTCATGGAACCCATTGCAAAAAACAATGTATTTTGGCATAGACTCTTTTTGGTTTGTTATGTTAACAATCCGGACTGGCCAGAGGGGATATCCCTTCAACCGAGCTACCGCTAAATCTCCCTTGTGAAACTATACCATGATGAAAATAAAAATAAAATCCAATAAATCGAGAATAGACTTATCTTTAGTAGACAGGGCCACGTAATGCGGAGGCAGACATCCTTATTGGAGGGGGCCCGGTGGAACGTGGTAGCCTGTCAGTTTTTTCCACCGTACTCCGACATCCCAAATTTCTGTATTCAGATTATCCAAATTAAAAAGGAGAAACTGCCACTGCTATCACATTATTTGACAAACACTCCAATTGCACATCTTTTGTAACCACTGAATTAATTCAATGTTAAAGAATAAGTTCAATCAATTCAAAAGTTCAAACAGGTGTATTCCCTTTGAGAGCTAGTTCAAGACTGGAATTGCCTACTCCAGGAACAAACTGTTTTGTCAATTCGTTCGTTCCTTTTTACATCTCTGTGTTTAATAAGTTATTAAATAAAAAAAACAAGTTTTTAAACTGAAAGTAAGGAGCGACATTAAAACTTAAAACGAACAGAAATTATTCCGTATATGAAAGGGGCTGTCCCCTCGTCAACGCTTCGCTCTTTACGCTAATGTTTTTTATTGTTTGAAAAAATAAAGTTATGAGACAAAGTCAAACTTTAGCGTAAAGAATAAGGAGTTGAGGAGGGGAAAGCCCCTTTCATATACGGAATAATTTCTGTTCTTTTTAAGTTTTAATGTTGCGCCTTACTCTCAGTTTTAAAAACTTGTTTTTTGTGTTTAATTTCTGATCGTTTTTTAGTTAATGCAACTTTTATTTTAGCTCACCGTCATTGAATAAGTAAACAAAATTTGAATAAAAATTTTACTTTTCTTTTGCTAAATGGATGTCTCTAAATTTGGTTATGACGTAATTTGATAATTAACTTACGTAACTAACTTCTATATTCGTATATTTTTCTTCTGGCAAAAAATACAAAATGTCAGATTTTTGCAGATTTGGAATGGAAGTCTGTTTTATTGTTTTTCCTGATACTCTGAATTTGATGGTTTTTTTTAAAATAAAATTCTTTAACTATTAGGAGATGTGTCCCCCCTCTTTAAAAATTTAATTAAATTATTTCAGGCGTGCATTTTTTCATGGATAATATTAAGCATAGATATATTTATACATTTAGAATCAGCATTATAAACCCATTCTTTTGATACATTTATTGACATCAAAATTCCATTTTTAAAAGTTTCGATCACTATTGAGCCGTATCGCTTGTTTTTTTATTGTTTTTTTTATTACGTATATGTTATACGAAAATACGAATTACGAGTTATTACGAGGCTATACGAAAAATGTGGTTCAATACCGCTTTCTAGGTCTATAATGAAAGAAAGGTTGAGGTGGTTAGGGCATGTTGTGCGGATGAAGGATGACAGATTGCCGAAGGTTTTTTTTTTGGTCAACCATCCAGGGCTAAACTGAAAGCAGTTCGTCCCCGTCTGGGGTGGGAGGACGTCATAAAGAAAGATTTAAAGGAAATGGGAACTTCGTGGGCGGGTGTAAAAAGGGAGGCTTTGAATCGATTGGGGTGAAGGAGGAGCGTGCGTAGCTGTGTTGGCCTCAGGTGGCTTGGTGCTGCGTTGAGTTGTTAGTAGTAGTAGTAGTATAGGTTATTACGTATATGAGGGGGTTCTCCCCTAAGTCAATACCTTGCTCTTTAATTAAAAATTTAAAAACAAATTTAATTCACAAACCCCAGGATCAAAAAGGTTGTTTATCTAGAAAGGATAGATCTTTTGAAAGCACTAAAAAAAAAACTGTAGCTTAAAGAGCGAGGTCTTGACTTGGGGGAGACCCCCCCATATACGTTATAATTTCTGTTCGTTTTAAGTTCAAATGTTGCTTCTTATTTTCAGTTGAAAAAAACTTGTTTTTTTTATTTAATTTCTGATGGTTTTTTTAATAATGTTTGGAAATCCGGCGCCCCCTTCATAGAAATGCCACCTATGCCAAAAAAACTACCTCCGCAGAAAGACTGCCAAGTAACCCCCTCTTCCAACCCCATGCTCCAGAAAAAAAATCCTTCCTGAAAATGTCTGTATACTTCCCAATAACCAATAAATAATGCTGGCAAGTCCGGCGCCCCCTTCATGGCAATTTCCCTGCCCCCATGAAAACTTCCTTCATGGACAGATCCTCCAATATAACCCCGACCCACCCCCCCCCCCTCACTACCAGAAAAAAACCCTCCTGAAAACGTCAGTATACTTCCCAATAACCAATACTATATGTTAACATTGGGTAAGGTTCATAACTTTTAGCCCTCCCCCCGGGGACTTCGGGGGATTAAGTCATCCTAAAAGACATATTTATCATATTTTCAACCATGCTGAACAAAATGGCTATCTCAAAATTTTGATCGGATGACTTTGGGAAAAAAATGAGCGTGGGAGGGGGCCTAGTTGCCCTCCATTTTTTTGGTCACTTGAAAAGGGCACCAGAACTTTTAATTTTCTTTCCAATGAGCCCTCTCACGATATTCTAGGACCACTGGGTCGATACGATCACCCCTGGGGAAAAAAACAAACAAATAAACACGCATCCGTGATCTTTCTTCTGGCAAAAAATGCAAAATTCCACATTTTTGTAGATAGGAGCTTGAAACCTCTATAGGTGGGTTCTCTGATACGCTGAATATGATGGTGCAATTTTCATTAAAGTTCCATAACTTTTAGGGGGTCTTTCCCCCTATTTTTGAAAATCAGCCAAATTTTCTCAGGCACGTAACTTTTGATGGGTAGCATTAAATTTGATGAAAGTTATATCTTTGCAATCAACATTGAAATCTGATTCTTTTGATGTATCTATTGGTATCAAAAACCCGTTTTCTAGAGTTTCGGTTACCATTGAGCCGGGTCGCTCCTTACTTACAGTTCGTTACCACGAACTGTTTGATATTCTCGTGTTTTTTCTTTTTTCTTGTTTTCGTCGTAAGCACTAGCACCATTTAGTTGGAATTTTTATTCTAAACTATGATTGCTTGTGTAATTAAAACTATATTTATAGCAAATATATAACAAATATGTAATATATAGCAAATATATAAAATATATTTATATACATATAGCAAATACCCCCGCCCCCAAAACCGCCACTATGAAGACCAGAACAAGATTTGCACTCTACTGAAAAAAACCTTACTCTCACATACAAAAAAAATGCAATTAGCAGCATGTCCAGTTTAAGAGGGGTCACTAGGCTTGAGCCACCCCCTAAAAATTTCACCAAAACGCAACTTGGTTATAAAATGCACGTAAAATGATTCTTTCTCTTAAAAAACTAAGAAAATTTTCGCCGACTCTCAAATTTATCTAAAAAATAGATGTAAAAAACTTTAAAACCTCCTCCCCCTGAACAAAAACAGTAGGTCACCCAAATCATATTTTTGTTACCCCTCCTCCCCCCTAAAACGAAAATTCTCGAGCCACTCCTTTATTCAATTATTCTGAACTGAGCCTGGGCTGCAATGGGGTAAAACAAAACTTTGTGGATTTACAGCAAAAGTTTTTTTCGGAAATATTGTTTTTGCGGGAATATCAAGAAAAAACTTTTGGAATATATCGAAATTGCAATGATGTCTTTACCTATTTTGAAATGAAATGTGGGAAGTAAAATCAGCTAAGTGACAGTCGGGACAACTTAGATTCAGTCAGTAGCCTCAATAAGGAAAGAGGGCATTTATCCACCTCATTGATCAGAATACCCCCTCATTTTCATCGCGTCACTATAAAAATCAAGGCAGAAATCAAGGCATTTTATGTTTTTCGTGGTTCTATGCATTTAGAGTTCCTTCTACATTTTTTTTGTCTACATTAATATTTAAAAGTTGCTTGGAGTCCACTCAGTAAAGTGATGTCTCCCTGCTTTCCTACTTAAGAGTCTCAATCAACCATGGGTTAATAACTTGCGTAATATCCTAGCCTGGGTATGGCTGGTAAAAAAAAATTGTACTCTTTTACGAAATGATGATAGAAAAACTGTTAGCAAAAAAAAAAAAAAAACAGATTTATTTCTTACTATTTTATGTATCATGGGGTTCATATTGACAGATTTGTTAAAAAAAAGAAGAGATATTACAGCCGGAACCTAGGAAAGATCAAAGTATTTTTGTCAGTGAAAAACAAATATTTGTTCCTCCAAAACGGGACCCGACAAAGGGATACGGGATATAAGGAAAGGGGATAAGGAAAAGAGACATAAAAGTTTCTTCCCTGGCCACTTCATATGAAAGGTGCGATCGTAGAAACTTCAGATGGGTCAAATGTGATTTGAGGGTGATCAGCCTCCCTCCCGTGCCCTTTTCTTTTTCACTCTCCCATGTAGCTTCCAAAATATTGGATCAAAATTTTGAAATAGGAAAATGAAAAGGGTGGGGGGGGGGGTTCTTGGAGGGGAAGAGAAGTGGCCAAAGGATTGTGTTCCTTATCCAAAAAGACTTAGCAATATCAGCTCCTTTGACGTTAATAATCTGTGCGCAAGGAAGTTGTAAGGAAAATCAAAAGAAATTGTGTGTTACCAAGGTATTTAAATTGCGTATAGCGGTAAAATGGCATTTCCCATTTGAATTGCCTTTGCTCTAGAATGGCGTTTTTTCACTAGGTAAATGAAACTATCATGAATGGAGTCTCAATGATCCCCGGGTAGGTATTCGATGGTAAATATCGGTAATTTTTTCGCAGTTCATATTATTGACTTACAAATAAAATAAACATACCACTTGATGCCTTTTTAATGCTCTCTCCAAATATAATAATCATTTTTGTCGGAAATAATTTTTACCCCCGACCCTACATATACCAATTCAGGGTATATATTTGCACATATCTTGATAATCAAAATTCACATATACCCGTGCTATCAAAATAGTGTATATTTAATATCTTGTGAACAACTACAGGGGTTAAACCAAAGCTCCCAGAGAGTGTTCGGGGTAGGCAAGGGGATATCGGCTGTTATATTAAAGGAATGGAATAAAGGTAACGGTACATTTTTGTCCCCTTAAATATTTTTTGTCCAGAAAAGCACCGAAAATTTTTCTTAAGCCCTTAAAACATATATGGGTGAGCTTTTAGGTTAAAGGAAATTTTTGTTTAGGGACATATTAAAAAAAAAAGTATTTTCTGCCCGAAAAAGTGAAGCGCTAATGACACTATAGCCCTCAAAGGGCTTGGGGGTAGGGCTTGCCCTACTCATACTTGTGGTAATTTCTGGTCATTTAAACTTTGACATGATTAGTCCTGATAACTTCTGTTTTATTTTGGGTTCTACTTATTGATTCATGCGTATTTTTTTTCATTTTAAGTCTGAATTATTATATGAGTTTGTTTATACTAGTATTTGGTTTTATACTATACTTCTTGCCATAGTGGGAAAAAAGATGATAAACTCATCGGTAAACTCAAAAAAAGGTAAACAAAAAAAGGTAAACAAATAGGTAAACAAAAAAAAGATAAACTCATAGATAAGCATTGGACAGTTTAATCTAGAACCGTCAGTAGAAACCGACGGTTCAAATAAAAACGGAATTTATTTAGAGACGTCGATAGAAACCCAAAATGACTTAAAATACATGGATTAAAAGCAAACTATTGGAATAACTGTGAAAACCCAGGATCCCCCTTGCGAAAATGCCTAATGTCATTCATTTACATGGGAGGGGTATTAATGATGATACAGAGGCAAATTTAAGGTAATAAACATCTGGGGTACAGCTAGAGCTACAAGAAACGAACATGGACATCGTAAAATTGTTTTATGGCAGTGTTGCCCCTTAGTTTTGTGAGAGTTAATACCTTAGCGGTAAAATAGAAGTTTCAAGCCAATAGAACTGTCTTCAAATTTTTTTCGCACATTTAGTGCTCAAAATAAAGGAATAAAGTGTTTTCCAAAAGTAATATTTTTCAAAACTTACTCACTTTAACAGAAATCACTAACAAACACCAACTCCTTTAGATGTACATGTATGTAGTAAAAAAAAAGAAAAAAAAAAATACAAATGTACTGCCTTTGGTAACCCTGCCCTCTGGCTGATTAAATTTGACTGATTCGATTTACTTCTTCTTAAATTGTTGGAAATACAGGAAAGACGACTTGGGGACGGCACAGGCAGAAATAACAGAGATCGAACCGGCTAACCGTGTTACGGTATCTTTTGCAGTCAAGTAATTTAATTCAAAAGTTGTAGGGTACTTTTTCTATCATCATTTCGTAAAAGAGTGCCAAAAAGATTGCGAAGAGCTAATAATTGGCAAAAAGAGTGAACGTCCGATCTTTGACGGAAAAGAGTACAATTAGGTAATAAATTGTGAATTGGGAACAAAAAGTGAGCAGGCTAGCAAACCCTGCATGCGGGTTGTCCGTCCTTCAGATGTTAATTTTTCCGGTTTTGAGTTTGACTCGGTTATTTATTTTTTTTTGCATTTTGTGTTCTTTTGGGTTTCATTTCTTTATTAAATGTGACAAGTGGATAAGGTCTTGCTTAGAAGGTATTACGTCACTTCGTTTCATCGCAAGTTTCATAAAACGCTTACTCAGATGAGATCTTGGTTGATGTTACTATCTCTGCTTTCGGCATTTATTTTTCGGGAATTTGCATAAAATAACTGTTAGGTTAGTTATAAACCTCAATTTGACAATATAATACAGTGAAAAACTACAAACATGTAATGATAATAGTTTATTATGGGTTTGAAAAATATCACTTGAATAAACCATTTTTCGGATTTGATTTTAATATGAAATTAATTTTTAATTTTAACACTAATAAAAACTTCTATCAATTTCAGAAACATATACATAAAGATATTGTAATATTTAAACAATTTTTGAATAGCTGCTGAGACTTGATAGACGGTAACTCTGAAATCAAGTTACAGCTTACAATTTAGAAAATCAATCAGTTAATAATGAATAATGCTCCCTCTCACTGCCACCAAGATATTCCCCTTATTATTGTTTAAATATTATCTATTCGCTAATAGATTCTAAGTACTGTTTAATCAGTTATTTTTACTTATTGACTGCGCTGTCTACCTTATTTTAACCGTTAGATTATATATTTCAAATTTTGCACCTGTAATCTGTGCCCAGGACAAGTAACCCTTCTGCTCCTCCCCTAAAACCGCCACTGTCAAGACCAGAATAAGGTTTGCACTCTACTGAAAAAATAAATTTTACATGTTTTCACTGTTTTAACTTTAATAAATCAAAAAATCTGCAATTAGTTTTTAGGTCAGATCACGTATCTTCAGTCTTGCAGACTGTACTTCACAGATTACAAGGATTACTACTCTCAAATAATCAGCTAAGTGTTAAGCTAGCTTATGCCCGACCCACAGAATAGGCACAATCGTTGATAGTAGAGACCTATGCTATACTAATAATATAAGTTTTCCCCTGATTTTACCGTATTACTGTAGAAGCGGAAAATTAAAAAGGAAAAAAATTGGTTTGAAAAAACAATTGCCAACACTAATTTGTTCCGTAGTATTATCTACTAACGTTATTATTTAGCATCCTTTGCTAGATTCCTCATAACGGTAAGAAAACTACTGTTCCAGATAATTTTTGAAACCACACTGACAATGCCTGACAAGATGAAGACAAAATCGTAAAGAAGAAAAGAAGATAATATTTCCAGCCAGTGAAAATGAAAAAACAGTGCAAATTTTCCAGCCGAGAGCTACGCTCAACTGTCTTCAGTGTAGAAATAGAAAAATAAAGACAAATTTGTAAAACAGCATTCGAATAAATAAATAAAAAACATAAAAACAACCACTAAAATAAAAGAAAACCTTCTCCATGCGACGATTAAAGGATAACCTACCGTTCTGTTGGAACATTTAGAACTGTTCCAAGCCTCTATCTTTTTTAACTTCAAAAATATGCCTGTGTATACCATATTATTTCGATTTGTCAGCA
>NC_142814.1:51059709-51101552 GCF_049724085.1 Artemia sp. Qi Xiang Cuo
CAATCACAGCCAGAGATATTTCTATGCGAAAAAGTGAATTTTCAGACTTTCTGAGCAGGAATTTTTGGTTTGAGTTCTCTCAAGCGGAAATACAGCAGCATTCAGCTTAGAAAAATTCATGTTTAGTATTAATAAAATAGAAACTCATACTAATTATAAAATCTGGAATTTGTGCATTGCAACGAGCTCTGATGTATCCCAGACCTACCTGAGGTTGGGCGAAAGCTATGTGGTTGTTAAAGCTACTCTTTTTTGTGTATTGAAACTTTTCCTCCAACTTTCCTTGTATTTTTGGCACCGTTTTCAAGCTAACTGTTAAGTTTTCTATTTCGAAAAAATCATGTCTAGACAAGATTCTTAGTGTACTTAAGATTTCATTCACACTACCTAGATCATTTGTCCTAAACAGGGGTAGCAGACTGTTTAGGGTGCCATTATGGACACAGTCGGTCTCTATACCTTTAATTTTAGTAAAAAGATAACATTTTACACCCAGAAGTGTGGATTATGGACAAAAATATTCTAAAAATAGCAATAGTTGGGGAAACTACACATAGCACTATCTGCTGCAAGGACTAACTTAGGGTGAAAAACACTATCTTTAGGTACGTTTGCCTCTTGGCTTTCACATGAGACCTTCCTGGCAAGTTTGGTTGAGGAGTTTAGTGCTTTTATCGATTTCTGTCATTTCCTGTTTTGGGTGTATCTACTGTTTTGCATATGTATCCCATTTCGGACATATAGCCTTAGCTGGCATATGGATACCTTGCCTCGATGATGAGGACCCTTTACTTTGTTTCCAATGTGTGATGCCTGACAACTTGAACTTGTGTACTCGCATGAACAACAATATTTTTCTTGGTTTATCTCCTAAGAAACACTTTTATCGTTATCTCCGTGAGCTCTAGCATAGCCCTAGGGGACTATTTCTATAGAATAACTGTCCGAAATAATATCAGAATTTTCTTTTTAAAGAATCACAGTAAAAAAATTGACACACGCTTCCTAATTTTCATAATTTCTGATCTGTAGCTTGATCAGTCTACAAAATAGTCATATAAAAATAAAAAAAACTGACTTGGGTTCTATTATTTTTGTTTTCTATTGAAAAATCCTGTCCTGATGCGGCAAAGTTTAATTTACACCACTCACTGCTGAAGTCTTCTAACTTCAGTCCAAACAAACTACTAACAACCAATCTGAGCCATTTGAGGCTAATTTTTAAAGCCATGATTAACATATGGAGAGTTTTTGTGAATGTATGGGAGGGGGTCATATATTTAGAGGAGAGTCAAGGCTGGAGGGAGATCTAAACCAATTTAGGTCTGCAGATATTTTGAGCTATGAATTGAATCTTCAACGTCAATAAAAATACGTTGCTGGGGAAAATCAGGAAAGGGCAAACCATAAATTAAAAGGAAAAGGAAAATAAAGGAAAAAGGCAAAACAAAAAAGAAAAGGCAATACTTCTATAAGCATAGAGTGAGCTGCATATGTACTTTGGTTTAGTCTTATATCCATTTTATTTCAATTGTCTTTTTTTGGAATGGTGAGTTCGTGCGTTCTATTGTAACCATTCTCTTCTAAACTGCTGTTGGGATTGCTGATCATGAAGAGCAGTTCTTGCGAAATTAAACCGTTAAGTGGGCTGCTGTAGCAAGGAGCTGGGGAATAAATGAAAATAATAAATCCAACATTTCTGATAGTGGTGAAAATGAGAAGGAAATAGAAGCCAAGAGATCAGATCACGAATTAGATATTGAAAGAGTCATACCTATATAAAGCTCATTGTTTATCATATTTTGAGTACGGCAATTTGTGTGTCGCGGCAGCAGCCGCAACACACGCTTTTGAAAATTAATATATATATATATATATATATATATATTTTTGAAAGTTCATCTTAAGCTCAAGCTTTGTATATAAAATTGTGAAAAGTAATATTATTAATTCTATAATGCGTGAAATTTACGAATTACGAGTAAAGTTGTAAGGTTTAAGCTTTAAAAGTTTAAGAGTAGAAATTATCATTACTAAAATAAAAATATGGAGTGGAATATATATAGAGAGAGAGGGGAGGGGGGGGGGAAGCGTAGAGTTTATAGCAGTTAGAGTAAAATAAGTAGGACTCTTTAACCAAAGCCCCCCTACAAAGATAACTTATGGGTGGCTTACCATGGTGGATTTTTTTTATTGAATTCTTCTTCTGTTTTCACCCTCGTATAATAAGTTTCCGTAAAAGAAATGTGTATGCCACCCTACCCTCAACCCCTAAGGATGGGCAAAAGTTTTTTTTTATCTTTATTCAAAACTACATAAACTGACGAAATCGAAAGCTGTTTTTAGCCAATGAATTGTGCTGTCGTTTCCATAAGTTTGCAATGAAAGTATTTTCATCATACTTTTATATATTTTATACATAAATATATACCAAAAGTTCAAGAAAATTTAAGATTTTCGCTGTAATGAATAATGTTACAAGGTATTACGAACACTCATCTCCTATAAAAGAAGTCTTTAAATTATTGGAAATTATATTGGATTGATCTTTGTACAGTCTCTGAGAAGCCTTTCTTGGATGACGTTTCTACACAGATTTTGATGAGCTTTTCCCAAATTACTACTACTACTACTACTAACAACTCATCGCAGCACCAAGCCGCCTGAGGCCAACACAGCTACGCACGCTCCTCCTCCACCCCAATCTATTCAAAGCCTCCCTTTTTACACCCGCCCACGAAGTTACCATTTCCTTTAAATCTTTCTTTATGACGTCCTCCCACCCCAGACGGGGACGACCTGCTTTCCGTTTAGCCCTAGATGGTTGGCCGAAAAGAACAATTTTCGGCAATCTGTCATCCTGCATCCGCACCACATGCCCTAACCACCTCAACCTTTCTTTTATTATAGAACTAGAGAGCGGTATTGAACCATATTTTTTGTATAGCCTTTTGTTTGAAATACGGTCAATCAGCCGGGTACCCAGAACAATCCTTAAGCAATTTCTCTGGAAATCATCTAGCAAATCTTCATCCGCTTTTCGGAGCGTCCATGCTTCAGAGCCATATTTGACCACTGTCATCATTTTAGCTTCTAATATTCTAATCTTGTTTTGCAGACTTATCTTCCTATTCTTCCAGACTTTTTTTAACTGTGAAGAAACACCCTGAGCCTTGGCTTTTCTACTTTTAACACCTTCACTGATCCCACTATATTCGCATATAATACTACCAAGGTAAGTGAAGCTGGCCACCTGATCAATCTTTTCATTACCTTACGTCACCTTTTCATCTTCACTTATTCCTATCCTTAGTGACTTAGTCTTCCTAACATTAATTTTCAAACCAATTCTAGCACCCTGAACTCGCAAAACCTCTAAAACTTCATTCATTTTGCTCACACTTTCATCTAGAATGCTTAAATCATCAGCATAATCTAAGTCCAGGAGACTTTTTCCTTCCCATTTGATTCCGTGGTCTCCCATTACCTTTCCTGTGCTCCTTAAAACAAAGTTCATCAAAATAATCCATATAAAGGGGGATAGAAAACAACCCTGCTTAACTCCTGATTTAACGCAAGACCAGCTGGTAACCTCATTTCCTACCTTAACCGCAGCAGTGTTATTCTCGTACATAGCACTAATCACTTTAGTGTATTTGTCTGGTATACCATACAAGGATAAAACCTTTACTAAAGCCCTTCTATCAACAGAATCGAACGCTTGCTCATAATCTATAAAACTGAGGACCAAAGGTGTTTGAAAACTCAGGAACTTCTCAATTATTAGCCTAAGATTGAAAATTTGGTCAACACAGCCTCTAACTTTTCTAAAACCGCACTGTTCTTCTCTTAAAACTTTGTCTATAGCATCTCTGAGTCTAAAAAGTATCATATTACTAAGTAATTTGTTATCTACAGTGACCAGACTATTCCCTCAATAATTACCACACTCACTGTTATCACCCTTCTTATAAAGTGGCTTAATTAAGGTTTTCCTAAAATCGTTAGGTACTTCCACTTTTTCAAAAATCATATTCATAATCTTCAATAACTTATTTCTAACCTCAGAGCCACCATATTTAAGAAACTCATTTACTAACTTATCAGCACCTGGAGCCTTATTATTCTTTAATCCTTTTAGTACTGTTGCTAATTTCTCCCCACAAAACAAATCTTCCGTTACATCCAAAGGATCACAAACTTTTTCATTTTCCTCTATATTTTTTCCTGTAACTCTATCTCGGTTAAGCAAGTTCTCAAAATGTTCGGCCCATCTCGCTATAGCTTTTTCCTTGTCGCTAATTTCCACCCCATTCCTATCTTTAACTGGGACAAGTCCGGATTGACAACTACCTCTCAATTTGTTAACGTGCCAGTTTTACTATTATGCCGTCTAGCTGCATCTTCTAAATCCTCGGCAATTTTATACATGGCCTCCACTTCAAACCTCCTTAGTTCATATTTCAATGCTTTCTCCACTTTCTTTACATTCCTTTTGTTTTCATATGATCTATCAATAAGATAATTCTTGTACAAGTCCTTTCTCCTTTCTATTAAAGATAGAGCTTTTCCACTAATATTCTTAGCTGTAGTTCTAGCTTACTTCCCTAATACACCTTCAGCAACTTCACAAATTATTTTTTTTTAAATTATTACAACCATCTTCCACATTATCAAATTTTAAACTCTCAGGTTTAGTATTCAACTGTTCCTGGAAAGTTTCATCCTGGAGTCTACCAACATCATAACTTCTCGGGAGGTAGTTACTCTTCCGATATTTCAGCTTTAAATTAACCCTTGACACTACTAGATGGTGATCTTTACTTTTAACATCAATAAAAGCACTCCTATATACCCTAGTATCTTGTATTGATCCTGCCAGTCTTCGGTTTACTATAACATAATAAATAAGGTTTGCTGTCTTACCATCACGTGAATGCCATGTTAGCTTACGAGCCATTTTATGACCAAACACCGTATTGGTTATAACTAGATTGTTATACCTACAAAATTGCAAAAGTCTGTATCCATTACTGTTTTCTTTTCCTACACCAAATTTACCTAAGCTGGGATACCATCTATCCTTATTTTTACCAACCTGGGCGTTAAATTATCCCAGTAATAACATCATATTTCTACCTGGGACCTTGTCTATTTGCTCCTGTAACTGTAAGTAAAATTCATCTGAGTCACTAGTATCTCCATCAGTCGGTTCTACAGGGGCGTATACTACTATAACTGATACCCTGAACTTTCTAGTCATAAAATGAGAAATTAGTATTCTATTATTAATACCTTCCCAGCCTAAACAAGACTTAGCAGCTTCCTTATTCATCATGAGCCCTACTCCCTGTCTATGTACCCCATCCTTCCTGCCTGAGTAAACAAATTCTATATCACCTAATGTCATGTTTTCACCCTTTGGATATGAGTTTCTGAAACCCCTAATAAATCCAGTTCGAATCGTCTGAATTCATCATTCAAAATGTCGATACGATAGTCATTTTTTAACGTCGTAACATTCCAAGTTCCAATTTTCATGTTCTTTAAATCATTGAAATTATTTTCGCCTCAGGAAAAGCAATGATCCCGGATACCAATGCAGGACGGGGATAACACATCTTCTCAATTCCACAACAACGAACATAAGCTAGCTTAGAAATAGGCAGCAAGAAATCCCTAGAACCCCCATCAATGGGGACTGTGTGTAATCCTGGATTCATCCTGGTGAAAATAGGGTTTTCAGCACTTGATGATGATTTTCTACCAACAAGATTTGTAATCATGCATAGAAAATATTAAGCTTATTACCTCCGACTCAGTATATATTCATGCCTACAAATATTATGCTACTACGGGGAGGCACCCCGTAATAGATACATCAGCTCGGAAGAGGTTTTTCAGCCCAAAGACGCCCATCAAAACATACCAATCCCAGAAGAATTGTCCATTAGTCAGAATCCCTTGCGAATGCTGTGTCTGTGTTGTTTACTAGGCTATAATTTCCTCGAGGGACGCCACTCCTCAAGTGGGAATAGAGTTGACCGCAAGGTCCCCAGTCTTGCAAGTACCCCGAAAAGGACGAGGCAGCACTTTGCAGAGGCCGTTGTCCATAGATCTGGATCTTACGCCCTGCCACAGTTATCCTCCTATAGAGGATCCTCCCGCGATGGTGTTCTGCATCACCATGCAATTTAACCCATTACTGGGAGAAGGTTTGCAACTCATGGAACTTGTGGACAAACCAGTGGCCCCTTTTGAGTGTACATTTGAGGGGCCTTCTTCCTCCTCTGCCTGTATTTATGACTCCGGGCAAGGGTGCCCAGATTCTATTATGGACCCCCAGGGACAAGGTCCCCCTTGGTCCGTGCCTCCTATGGAGGTACCCTACATATCTGTAGAGCGTTCCCCTATCACCACCTGGGGACACGCTGAATGGCCTGGGGGAGGCCAGAAAAACGGATCACTTTTGTTTTGCAAAGGCCATAACTCAGTGACATATTTAACCTACTACTTATAAATATACATAACTCACTGACTAGGACTATATAAGTTATATACAGAAGTATATAACTCAGTGACATATTTAACCTACTACTTATAAATATGTGTAACTCACTGACTAGGCCTATATAAATTATATACAAAAATATATAACTGAGTGACATATTTAGCCTACTACTTATAAATATGTGTAACTCACTGACTAGGCATATAAGTTATATAAAGAGATATATAACTCAGAGACATATTTAGCATAGTACTAAAAATATGTGTAACTCACTGACTAGGCCTATATAAGTTATATACAGAAATATATAACTCAGTGACATATTTAGCCTACTACATATAAATATGTGTAATTCACTGACTAGGCCTATCTAAGTTATATACAGAAATATACAACTAAGTGACATATTTAACCTACTACTTATAAATATGTGTAACTCACTGACTAGGCCTGTATAAGTTATATACAGAAATATATAACTCAGTCACATATTTAGCCTACTACTTAAAATATGTTTAACTCACTGACTAGGCCTATATAAGTTATATACAGAAATATATAACTCAGTGACATATTTATCCTACTACTTATAAATATGTGTAACTCACTGACTAGGCCTATCTAAGTTATATACAGAAATATATAACTGAGTGACATATTTAGCCTACTACTTATAAATATGTGTAACTCACTGACTAGGCCTATATAAGTTATATACAGAAATATATAACTCAGTGACATATTTAACCTACTACTTATAAATATACATAACTCACTGACAGGGCCTATATAAGTTATATACAGAAATATATAACTCAGTGACATATTTAGCTTACTACTTATAAATATTTAGCCTACTACTTTTTATAAATATTCTGAAGTTAAACTCTAAACTAAAATTCTAAACTAAAACTGATACATGTGAATTAAAATACTTTATGCTTTATACTTTTATACTTGATACTTTATACTTTAGTTTATGTATTTTTTTTTTTTTTACCGTTTTCATCTTTTTTTTTTCATCGTGGTGAAAAAAAAGTTTCAAAAAAGAGTATTTACTGTATTTACTACCATACCCTGAAACCTTGGGCAATTCTTCGCACTTAGCAGCCCAGATGAATTTCTATCGACTTAGAAATGTTTTTCTCTTTCAAAGCCTTTCGACTGCCAATTCAAGGTCTTATTTTGGCACTTGTGTATTATACCGCAAACACTCAAGTTTACGCTGTGTAGAACTCAAGAACAGACCGGTTTTATTTTAGAAGAGACCGGCTTTTTTCTAAAGTGTTAAATTTTCATCCTGGTTTCGGTATTTTTCATTAGAATTAACCTAACTTCACTTCTTGAGTGTTTGTGGTATAATACACAAGTATCCTTTTTTTATATACTAGTCCAGGTAAAACAACGAAAAAATGGGCCAAAACCTCGGTGTTTTAGTGACAGAAATATTTTTCACCCTCAAATGTTCAACACATCCCAAAACAAATGCGAGCTCGGCAAAATCTGGCAATACAGAAATATTCATTTTTTCGCGGCAAAGAAAGGGAAGGAGAGAATGAACGAGAGAAGGACAGAATTCATTATTAGATGGAATTAATTTAAAAAACTTTTTTACAAAATATTTTTTTCAAAGAAAAGTAAAGAACTCCATTAAACAAAAATGAGCAAAAATAAAATCAAATAATCTACCAAGCATGAAACTACCACAAATAAGCATCGATAAATAAATGAAACCCAAAACGAACAGAAATTACAATAAATAACCGAGTCAAACCCAAAACGAGCAGAAATTAACATAAGTTGGGCTCGCAGCCCCTACACCTCCCCGAGGCCATAACATAATTTTCACCTTACTGAAAAAAATAAAAAAGTTTTTACTTTTATATCTTTGATAAATCAAGTAATATTACCATTTTGATTATTAAATATCAGTATATGCATATTAAACTGAAAATGCACATACATTTTTATTTTTTTCAGTAACGTGCAAATTATATTCTGGCCTTGGGATGGCATAGGGGGGTTTTGAGCCCAACTTATGTTAATATCTACTCGTTTTGGGTTTGACTCGGTTATTTATTGTAATTTCTGTTCGTTTTGGGTAGGATAAAGATTTCAATAAAAACTTATATGTCCCCAGGGCAAAACTTATAACCCTAGCCCTGAAGACTGTGGGGGTAGTTTCCTGCTCAAAGGTATATTTTCCTGAACTTTAAACTGCGTGGAACGAAATGGCTATCTAAAAATTTTGATTGGATGAGTTTGGGCGTGGAAGGGGTGTTAGTTGCCTTCCAATCACTTTCGACTATCAAAAGGGCACTAGCCATTTCAATTTCCAATTGAATGAGCCCTTCTTGAAGTTTCTATGACAATGCGTTCTATAAAAACCTTATATGCCCCCAGGGCATAACTTACAACCCTTGCCCTAAGGGCTGTGGGAAAGTTGTCATCCTCAAAGACATAATTTTCGGAACTTTCAACTACGTTGAACAAAATGGCTATCTTAAAATTTTGATTTGATGTGTTTGGGTAAATGGTGGGC
This sequence comes from Artemia sp. Qi Xiang Cuo, assembly GCF_049724085.1. Classification (NCBI taxonomy): domain Eukaryota; kingdom Metazoa; phylum Arthropoda; class Branchiopoda; order Anostraca; family Artemiidae; genus Artemia; species Artemia sp. Qi Xiang Cuo. The sequence goes on from NC_142814.1 coordinate 51,068,763, forward strand.
GTGAGTGGGAAGTTAGTTGCCCTCCAATCGCCTTTGACTATTAAAAAGGGCACTAGCCCTTTGAATTTCCAATCGAATGAGCCTTTTTTGAAGTTTCTTAGACAACATTTCCTATAAAAAAAACTTATATGCCCCCAGGGCATAACTTACACTCCTTGCCCTGAGGGCTGTGGGGGAATGTCCTCCTCAAAAACATAATTTCTATATGGAAATCAACTACGCAGAACAAAATGACTATCTCAAAATTTTTATTCGATGCTTTTCGGGAAATGGTGGGCGTGGAAGAGGTGTTAGTTGCCTTCCAATCACTTTGGACTATTAAAAAGGGCACAAGCCACTCCGATTTCCATATGAATGAGCCCTTTTCGAAGTTTCTACTACAACTTCTTCGATACGAAGTGCCCTGGTCTAAAGGAAAAATAATAAATAATAGACAGTGCCAACATCATTCTTATATGCCACCCAAGGCATAACTTAAAATCCTTGCCCTGAGGGTTGTGGGGGAGTGACCTCCTTAAAAACATATTTTTTATCTGGAAATCAACTACGCTGAACAAAATGACTATCTCAAAATTTTGATTGGAAGTGTCGAGAAATGGTGGGCATGGAAAGGGTGTTAGTTGCCTTTAATCACTTTCGACTATTAAAAAGGGCACAAGCCATTCCAATTTCCAATTGAATGAGCCCTTTTCGAAGTTTATACGACAACTCCTTCTATACGAGGTGCTCTGCCCTAAAAGAAAAAATAAATAAATAATACATTGTGCCAACAATGTTCTTATATGCCCCCAGGGCATAACTTAAAACCCTTGCCCTGAGGGTTGTGGGGGAATGACCTTTTCAAAAATATATTTTCTGTCTAGTGATCAACTACGCTGAACAAAATGGCTTTCTCAAAATTTTGATTGGTTGTGTTTGGGGGAATAATGGGCGTGGTGGGCGGCTAGTTGCCCTCCAATCAATTTCGACTATTAAAAAGGACACTAGCCCTTTGAATTTCCATTCCAATGAATCTTTTTTGAAGTTTCTACGACAACTCCTTCTATTAAAACCTTATATGCACCCAGGGCATAACTTACAACCCTCTCCCTGAAGGCTGTGGGGGAGTGTCCTCCTCAAAAACATAATTTCTATCTGGAAATCAACTACGCTGAACAAAATGGCTATCTCAAAATTTTGATTGGATGTGTTTCGAGAAATGGTGGGCGTAGAAGGGGTGTTAGTTGCCTTCCAATCACTTTCGACTATTAAAAAGGGCATAACCCCCTCCAATTTCCAATTGAATGAGCCCTTTTCGAAGTTTCTACGACAACTTCTCCGATACGAAGTGCCCTGCTCTAAAAGGAAAAAAATACATTGTTTTTATATACCCTCTGGGCATAGCTTAAAACCCTTGCCCCGAGGGTTGTGGGGGAGTGTCCTCCTCAAAAACATATTTTCTATCTGGAAATGAACTACGCTGAACAAATTGGCTATTTCAAAATTTTTATTAGATGTGTTTGGCGGAATGATGCGCGTGAGGGGGGGGGGGGCTCCAATCACTTTCGACTATTAAAAAGGGCACTAGCCCTTTGAATTTCCAATCGAATGAGCCTTTTTTGAAGTTTCTACGACAAACGCCTTCTATAAAAACCTTTTATGCCCCCAGGGCATAACTTACAACCCTTGCCCTGAAGGCTGCGGGGGTTTCAAAATTTTGATTGGAAATGGTGGTTCCAATTGGTGGTTTGATTGGAAATTTTGATTGGAAAAATCAAAATTTTTCGGGAAATTGTGGGCTTGGAAGGGGTGTTAGTTGCCTTACAATTCCTTTCGACTATTGAAAAGGGCACAAGCCACTTCTATTTCCAATTGAATGAGCCCTTTTCGAAGTTTCTACGATAACTTCTTCGATATGAAGTGCCCTGCTCTAGAGGAAAAAAAAAAAATAAATGATACATTGTGCCAACATAACTTAAACCTTAAAACCCTTGCATAACTTAAAATTCTTGCCCCGATGGTTGTGGGGGAGTGTCCTCCTCAAAAACATATTTTAACGTGTTTAAACGCGAGAGGCGTTTGTACTCTCGAAATATTCGCTTTGTTTTTTCAGTATTTTTATTTGGCCTATAGAAACCCCATTTTTGCTCGTTTTTCTTTCTTTATGTGATGTCAGGCCACTGTGGTTTAAGAAATTATCTATCTATATATTATATATATATATATATATATATATATATATATATATATATATATATATATATATATATATATATATATATATATATATATATATATATATATATATATATATATATATATATATATATATATATATATATATATATATATATATATATATATATATATATATATATATATATATATATATATATATATATCACGGGCAACTTCTCTCACGGGTAACTTGGTTAGGGTCACTAGCTTGACTCAAAAGTCTGGTTGAGTTTTGGCTATGTGATGGGACAATTTGACTTGAATCATGTTCCTCATCAGATGGACACGAATCAGAATCAGGGTTAACACTGGCACCCCCGGTCGATGTACTTCCTTTTATGCTTTGGTATTGTTTTTTGTGGTTTGTCTTGAGATGAGCATTAATGTTGGTGGTATTTCCAGAGATAGCAACACGTTTTTTTCATATTTTGCATAGTGAAGTCTCAGCCGATACTTTTGTAAAATATTCCCACAAAGGACTTGGCATTTTTCAAAAACTGGTAGAGACCTGAACCTGCAATATATTAAACATTCAGAGGCAAATAGAATCCAATGGAACTGATTTTGTTAAATAAAGTGGTAGTACCAATCAGCAAATAATGGACCAAATGTGGGGATTCGATTTGGCATATAGGGTTGGATTTTGCTATGTACTCTAGATCAATAAGCAAAAGAAAATGATGAAAAATTACAGTATATTATCAGCTAAATTTCTAAACATCAATTATTTGGCAAAATATCATATTTTGCCAATCTGTTTTACAGAAATGTTATCTACTAGTCCAATAGCCATGTAGCAAGACAATACTCTGACATTAATGAGATTTCAAAGTTAAGACAGTGTTACCGCCTAGCGTCTAGGCGGTAGAGTCTAGGCTAGACGAGTTGTCGGAAACGCATCTGCCTAAAGAATAATCAAATCAACCGAGCACAACCTGGAGAGGCAGTGACACTATTTAATTACCAAAGGAAAAAATCATCAGACTCATTCTTCCTGACTGAGCATAGAAGCAGCATAAAAACAGGACACACAAACAGGCAACATTACAGAACCCTTTAGTGCACTTCTACATTTTTCAAAGACGCCCTCTGACTTACTCATTACATACTTCATACCAACTTCATCACAGGGACCTATGCAACCTCGGACTGTTCGGACAAGAAACTAGTGCCGTGGTAATCTAAGTGTCAATCTAACCTTCAAACTATAATTTAAGCCTCCTGACCCTGTGTGGCAAAGGGAGGTTGTTAATTTCAGTTGAAGAGCTAAAATTATGGTCTAAAAGCTTGATTGATACTTTTTATCACGAACGTACGAGGCTATATCAGTCTGAGGTTGCATATTTACCTAGCATAGGTTCCCTGTACCTGACTTAAACCCTGATTTTTACGAGGTGGGCTGAGAAATTCTACTTCTACACTTACCCAGCTGGGAATTAATAAAAGTATTTTGGGTTATGGGGCTATACGCCCCATAACCATCATTGTCACATCATTGTCACATTGATGATTTTATTAACAAAAAGGCCTTAAGGGTGAGTATACAGGGTTGCGAACTTTTTGGTCAATGAATATGTCCCTTGAGCATCCAAAAATGTTATCTTTTCAGCCAAATTATGTCCATATTTTGTTTATAATATGTCCATGATATATCCTTCTTGAAATCTCAAAAACTAGTTTTCTTACGACTTGTATACCTATTTCAAAGTGGTCAGTTAACATCGAATATAATGAAAACGAATAAGATTCATTTAATCATCCATAAGAAATGAACTAGTGTGAAAGCACAAAAGTCATAAAAACATATAAACAGTAAAAAACTAATTGTCGGAGCTTGAAGCTCATCCTCCTACGAGAGTTCTGCTTGACAGGTATGGTGGGCATGAGGGTCAGCATTTTCACTTCTTTTGGTAGCTTTTTGTCAATCAGAGTATTTCTTGCGCATGTCATAAGGTACAATCCAGGAGTTAAGCGACGTTGAAGACTGCTTGGTAAGCTGGGTTGCTCTTCCATCAGGAGGATGACATCCCTCATAATTCAGTATTTGCTTCTGTTGCAAATTGCATCTTGATCCATTAAAGGGGCCCCATAGGAATTGAATTTTTTTAACTACACAAAGAAGTTATCAACAGTAGTTAAGTTAATGAAAAGTTGTTAAAAACATATCACTAATTTATAAATAAGTTATTCAAGAGTAATATATTCCAAAAAATAACAATCAAACCTCATTTATTGGGCAACACAAAAATAAACTGTTTTCTTAATGTTTCAAGTTTACAAATGCCGTAAAAAAATGTAGCATTTATTTTTGAATTTTGGAAGTTTGCTGAAAAAATTACTGGTAATATTTTTCCACATTAGGTTGTGGGGGGGGGGTAAATTTCATGGTAACTTTGCAGTGGACCACATAATTCACTAGAATGAAAGTAAAAACTTCATTCGATACTTTTTATGCTCTTTCATAATCCAAAAAAAATACCTTCAAGGCCCATTTAAGGGCTCAAGATGCAATTTGCAAAAGAATCACTTATTGGATTATGAAAGAACATAAAAAAGGCATCAAATGATGTATTTGCTTTCATCTTAGCTAAATTATTGTGCTACCTGCAAATTTACCCCGAATACCAACTGCATAAACCTATACATTGTGCCCAAGATTGGGGGCCTGTTTTAAATGTTTAGGATGACTGTATTTTGATCAAGATAGACTACTTGTCAAAGATTATACATTAGCCAAGCACTGGGGGTTTTACCCAATGTAACCCCTCCACTATAGCCTAGTCTAAGTTTTTATTAGTTTTCCAAAATCTTACTGAGAATTTCACATAAACCTAAGGGTGACTCATTCAAACAGGGTGCGTGACTGCCTTTGTTCCAGCAACACTTTACTAGGCTATAACTCCGCACAAAGTTTTCATATAGCCTAATTTGTTATCAACCAGCACAGTTCATATAATTATCCAGTATGATTATTCCTTATCTCACCCATTATAAAAACCCGGACCGGGGTGCGAGTGCTCCAGAGAACGTAGAAACATAAGCGGCGTCAGATCTTTTCACGGGTAGACAAGTCAGACGCGAAACAATCGGAAACAAGTGGAAACCCGCTATTACGAATAATGCACTTTACGCGAAACAATCGGAAACAAGTGGAAACCCGCTATTAATAACTGCACGAAGAAGTGGGAGGAGCTTTTTGTTCGCACCGAGAACGAAGACCAGAAATGATCTGCGATAAGCTTACTGGATAATTATATGAACTGTGTCAACCAGGTTGAATCACGACCCTTCTAGGAGACCCTTAATGAAATTTAACTTATAAATATGACAAGAAAACTTGTTAACTGAGACTAATTGCACATTTTCTGGAGGATATTGCACTTCCAACATAAAAATGTACTTACCAACACACACATGTTATGATTTTTTGAAAATTGCGGTAAATTCTAAATAAAACTAGATAAAATCGCACATTCCTCTGTTAGTTAACAAAAGTTACAATCATTCCATTAAAAAACATACAAACTGTGGAATGATAAGGAATGACAATGTCATTGTTGTTTATTTCAAAGTTTCAGGAGCATTCATTAGCTCCGTCTTATGAGTCATTGGATTTCATAGGTTATTCTTCTTCTTGTGGAAGATTTGGAAAACTTTTTTCTCTGTGGGACCTTTTCTGTTGGTCGTTGACGAGTAGATGGCGAGAAAAGCTGAAAATACTGGAAAATTCCGAAATATCGTTTTCGATATCGATATTTACATTTCGATATTAGATATCGATATTTCGTCCGATATATCGATATATCGATATCGATATCGAATATCGCCCAACAGAGTATTAACTGTATAATCCTATAATTATGCTAACTTTTAAATGCTGTACTGATTGAAGTTTGATACCCTGATCTTCATCAATCAGCATCAATCATCAAAAAAGGGTTGTCACCGTCAGTAGGATTTTACTAGATCTAGTATAATAAAAAAAAATCTAGTATAGTCAGGGTTGCCAACTGGACATATTTTATGTCCAATGGACATATTCCTGTGTGCCGGGACGCAATGACATAATAGGGCCAAAAAGGGAAATGTTCTAGAAACTTGGGACATAAAAGGGACATATTTTGCAAATTTGTGATATAAAATATAATATTTCCCGACTGGATGCATATCTTTGTAAAAGAAAATGCCATTTTTCACCAAACCCGTATTAAAACTACTTGTTTAGCACTAAATTTACATAAGTACTTATTTTCTACTAATTTTTTACAGACGTTTTTTTCTATAAACGTTATTATTTTTCGGAGTTGCTTGCTCTTTCCCGCAGACAACTATTTGCAAATACTCTTGACATTCTTGATAAGTTTTTATTCTTTCATGTATGAATGATTTAATTTCTCTTTGCTTTTACGCTAGAGTCAAGTTAATAGACAAGCAAGCACCTTATTAGTTAACAATCGCTTCCTGCTTCCAATAGTCAGGCAAAAACATCTATCTATTTATCAAGTATTACTAATTGAAAGTGAAGAGTTAGCAAAAGAACAATATTAGATTCTTGATGATCTTGAATCAATTTTTATATCAATAGATGTACCAAAAAATTACCTTATTGGGCTGATTCCAAATATATAATATTTTTTAAGTATAGTGTTACCAATTAGTGGGCCTGAGAAAATTTACCAAATTTCAAAAAAGGTGAAAAACACCCCATAAAAGTCAAAGAATTGTAATAAAAATCACGCCATCAGATTCAGCGTATCAGAGACCCCACTGTAGAGGTTCCAAGCTTCTATCTATACAAATGAAATTTCATATTGTCTGCCAGAAGAAGCATCACGGATTCCTGTTTATTTGTTGTTGATGCTTTTTCCAGGGGTGATCATATCGAACCAATGTAGAATTTTGCAAGAGGGCTCGTTCAAACGAAAATTGAAAGATCTAGTGTCTTTTTTAAGTGACCAAAGAATTGGAGGACAACTAGCCCCCCTCCCACGCCCTTTTTTCCTGAAAGTCGTCCGATCAAAATTTTGAGAAAGCCATTTTGTTCAGTATTGTTGATAGGTACAATAGATATGTCTTCGGAGATGACATGACCCCTCAGAACCACCAGAGGAAGGGCCGCAAGTTGTGAAATTTGCCCACTGTTTATATATAGTATTTGTTATAGAGAAGTATACCGATGTTTTCCAAGGGAGGAAGGAGATCTTCTGGGGATGGATTTTCTATGGGGAGAATTTCCCATTGGGATGGAAGTTTCTGGGGGTGAACTTTTCAAGGGAAATTTTATATGACGAGAATTTACCAGAATTTGTATACAGAATGCTTGTCATTTGTCTTTTTTCTCGTTGTTGATCCCATTGTACATGTAGAGACACTGAGGGAACTCTCAGGGGGAAGTTTTCAGCGGAGTTGGAGTTCTCTTGGGATCTTTTTTTGGGGAGGGGGATTCTCCTCGGGAAAATTTTTCATGGGGAATTATCACCAGGAGAAATTCTCCATGGAAAATTTCTGGGGGATAAACTTTCCAGGAGGGTATTTTCCAAAGAGGGATATTCCCCAATGACCTTAAAAAGGACCAGAAACTAAATGAATACAAGTCTTTCTTCAAATAGAAGTATGGTAAGGATTTTTTTTCAGGCAGAGTCGTAAGCAAAATAATTTCTGGGAAGGATGCGCAGCATGGATGGAATTGTCCGGGGGTAATTTCCCGGTGGAAGAAATTTACATGGGAGGAACTTTAAATAGAGGAATTTTTCGTGGGAAAATTGTCCCACTGAGGGGGTGGATTTACTGAGATTATCTGAAAGACGATCAGAAATAAATACAAAACTAGTTTTTTCTACCGAAAGTAAGGAGTGACATTAAAACTTAAAACGTACAGAAATTATTCCGTATATAACGGGGGCTACTCCCTCCTGAATACCCCCTTCTCTACGCTAATGTTCAACCTTCTGTCCAATTTTTTTTAAGAACGATTCTTGAAACACAAGGGCCCTGCCACCCTTGGAGTAAGCCCCCCATCCAACCTTGGTGGAAAGGGGTGGAGCCACCCCCTCCGTACACATATTCTTTTCCCTAGATGCATCCAACATAAATTTTGAGAAGGAAATTTTGTTAAAAACGGTCCAAAGAACATATAACAATGCCCTCAGCGCTTACACAACCCATAAGAGCCATGGGACAAGGGTTGTAAGTTACGCCCCAGGGGCATATGAGGTTTTATAGAATGGGTAGTCGTATAAACTTAAGATGGGGCTCATTTGATTGAATTTTATTGCCCTTTATAAGAGTCAAAAGGGATTTTTGGGCGACCCCCCCGCACTATCAGTTCCGAAAACCAGCATCCAATTAGAATTTGTAAACATCAATTTTGTTCAGCATTGTTCAAAGGTCCAGTAATTATGCCTTTGGGGATGTCATCCCCCAGATTCAAGGGCAACCCAGCTTACCTAGCGCTCCGCAACGTCGCTTGACTCCCATAATTGTACCTTATAACATGCGCAAGAAATACTCTGATTGGAAAAAAGCTACCAAAAGAAGTGAAAATGCTGACCCTAATGTCGACCATACCAGTCAAGGGGAATTCTCGTTGGAAGATGAGCCTTAAGCTCCGACAATTAGTTTTTTACTGTTTACATGTTTTTATGATTTTTGTGCTTTCACACTAGTTCATTTTTTATGGTTGAACTAAATGAATCATTTTCGTTTGCATTATATTCGATGTTAACTGACCAATTAGAAAGTGGTTTACAAGTCGTAAAAAAACAATTTCTGAGATTTCAAGATGGACATATTATAGACAAAGTATGGACATAATTTGGCTGAAAAGGACACATTTTTGGATGATCTAAGGACATATTCATTGGCCAAAAAGTTGGCAATCCTGAGTATACTTAGAGGATCTAGTAAATTTCCCGAAATCTAGTAAAAGGTCATGACTTGTCGTAAACAAAACTTTTGCTATTTTCAATGAATTAAGGGAAAAAATTAGGATCCATTCATTACAAAATTGGATTTCGATTACGTTAGATATTATGGCCACTATTGCTCTCATTTTTCCGATTTCGTGTCAACCCTAGCGCTTAAAAATCTCTACTTTTCTCTAGGCTTCTTCTTGATGCTCTTCTGGCCTTCTTCTTTCAATTTGTATGATTTGCCTGACCTGAAGACTATTGACACAATGTTATTTTTTTTAACTAATTATTGTGTGTCATATAAGTTTCTTTTTCTTGGCAGCCCAAGTCCAATTTGAGGTGCACTTTTTAATTTACATAATCTTACAACTAAACTGGCAACCGATTACGTCATTTCCATTTTGAAGTGACATTAGCGGAATTCATTAGCGGAAATAATATTTAAAAACTTACATTATGATTTGCAGCTTGCATATGGAAGGTTGAAGGAGGCTCATTCTCACACTGTATAGTCAGCGTTTGTCTTGAAGGCCCAGGCATTGCAGCTTGCACGGAAGGCCCCGTTCCTAGACTGGGGCTTGAAGGGTGCGCATTTTTGGCTTGTAATAGGACCACAGAAGACCCCGCAGCATAACTCAGGTTCGAGGGGGGCAGCATCTTTTCCTTGTAGGACAGGGCTAGTCACAGTTTCGCTTTGCAAATGTAGTGCAGATGGACCTGGTAAAGCATGATAGGGTATATATGGGGCGATTACCTCCGTTTCTCCTATAGATGGATTGGTGCTGGCGATGACACTGGATTGTACAGCGAGGTTCATCATCTTATAGGACGCCACTCATTACTTTTTCGGTTTTCTGCCCGGTTGCATAGAGGCTTGCGCTGAGGCTGCCTCACCCTCTCTTGCTCTTTTTGATGGAGGGGGGCATTCTACATAATTGTCCTTAAAAAAGAAGAAAAAATTTAGTATGGAATAATGATTCCCTTTTTACAGAAGAAAAATTAGTACCCCCACTCCTAACCGCAGTGTTGCGTGTCGGAATGAGCACATTAGTTTCTTGTCAAAGGGTGTACATGTCTGCACAAAGAATCCCCCCCTTACTTTTCACGCGAAGAAACAGTTTGTTTTCACCTTACAGCGAAGGTGTTAGAAGCGAGGCATTGCCCCCCTCCTCCCTTATGAACATTGAGTAGTCAAAATGGAAGATAATAATTTAGATAGTTCTGTAGACTACAAACCCATAGCATAACTTTTGATGTTTTATATGCTCAAGAAACAGGGGGCTGTTTAGATACAGACTTGTTAATAAAATAAAAAAAGATCGTTAACCTGGCGAATAGGTCTAAAATTTGCGATCATAGGTAAAAATGCTATTCAATTTAGACTTAATATAGTCTTCTAGAAACTCCTAAAGACTTTTCTTTCTAACCTTGTGTATCAAAGTTAAAAAACATAGTTTTCACGCTCCCATATAGTGGAGTTTGTATTATGGGGGGGAGGCGGTATCCTCTGAATTTGAATTTAATGGAGTGGGACTATGTAAAATGATTTATTTGGAAATAAACTAAGAAAATTTACTAAACAAAACTCACATTATAAATCAATGTAGCCAAAGTTTCCAACTCATCAATAATCATTGCTTTATCCATGGTGTCTTAAAACTTTATGATAGTTAAACCACAACACATGTCCGTTATATACAAAATCTCAAGGGCAGATTGTGATGTAATGGGAAACCTTACATAACTTCACTGTTTGACTAAGAAAGATAAACATGATCCTGCTCCCGTTTCGTCGATCAATAATTCACCTTCAGATTATGTAATCAATTGCTCAAAAATCTACTTCCCCTCGGGTGGATCAATACATTACCCTCTTAGAATTCAATGAGCATGTGCAAACTTCGTCCCGGAGTAATTACACCTAGAAACAACAAATAAATCGACCTTGAAAAAGGGGGCATTGACCCCGTTTGACTCGATCAATAACCCTTGAATAAATTATATCCCGTCAGCATTAGACTCAATTATAGATGGCAGCACGGTGTACTCGTGGGAGTCGAAAGGGCTTCCCTACTTTTATTTCATCAGCATCAAATACAGGAGACCAATCAGTCAAATTCAGTTTATCCTTTAAACATACTAGATTTTTTTTATTAATAATCCGGGTTGCTGTTTCTGGTGATTTTATTTTATGAGTCTGGTATCTCAAATCAGAAATTAACAAAAAATGATCACAAAAATCCGTCAGAATAACCTGTGAAGACGTGGCTGGTGTTGTTAAAAGTATATTGTCAATGAGAGTTGCACTAGTCGATGCAACACGCGCTGGAATTGTACACGAAGGAATTAGGGAATTCGATGTCAATAATGTAATAAATTCTGTTGTATGGGTATTTTCTTTAAATTCCAGTAGGTTTATATTAAAATCCCCCATAACCACAACATCTTTATCGTCCAAAGATGCTAGTAAAGATTCCTGAGACTGCAAAAAAGTGGTATTGGTGCCGACGGGGGCTTATACACACACAAATTTGAATTTTTTTTAGTCCCAAGCCAGTATTTCACAGACTTTTTCAACACTATATTTTTCCAGTTCTGGCAGTCACTCAAAGTGCGCTCCACCTTTCAAAAATAATCCAAGGCCACCTTTTTCATGGAATAGTCGATTCTTATCAATGAATTTATATCCGGGGATTTTCACATTATATTTTGTCTCATCATTAATAAATGTTTCACAAATCCCCAAAATGTCAATCTGATTTGATGTCAATAAATTTGTTAGTTCATCAATAGAACTCGTGAGACCTTGTACATTCACAAACCCCATTCGCAATGAATTATCTTCAAATCTGTTTATTCCATCAGGAGAAACGTACGATGACGGTTTTATTTTAGAAAAATTGTTGTTTTCTCTTTGACCGAATACATGAAAATTTTCAGAAAGTAAAGATAGGTTCAGGGATTTTCCCTCCAAAGCCACCAGTCTATCGGTCCCCCCTGCACCTGCAAATTTTAAAGTCAACTAAATAATATTCGAAAGATCCCACCCCATGCCTGTAAGCCCGCGTGACAAGAAGCCCGTACCACTGCCGAGTCATGAAAACCTATTATGCTTATCATCCTTCGAGAAGACCTAAGTTGAGAAGGTATAAGTAGAACAGAAATAGCTGGGGTAGAAATAATCAAAAGAAACTTGAACCGAGCGAGCCTAAATAACACATAAAAATAAAAAATCAACATTTCTCAAACACAAAAACAAAACAATTATCAATCTGTAGCGGGAATGATCTAATATCTATACACCAGTCACCTTTAATATTTCATATGCTTTTGCCCACTGCGACTCAGAATCCGATTTGCACTCTAGCCAGAGTTTGGCCCCTTTTTATTTCACTCGTGTGAGTTTTGCGGATCCAATCTCTCGCAGCTCCTTACCCTTAGACAGTAACTTGTTTCTAACAGAGTTTAATTTGGGCGGCAAGTCCGTGCAAATCCGGACCCCAGTTCCTTTCCGCTTTGATATCGAACTGAAGATTGATTGAATATCTTTTTCTGACGACACTGTTACGAAAACTGGAGGGGCGATCGGCTTACGGCTAGACACATTTGACTTCTGAGGCCCCCGGTAGCACTTTGATATTTGGATTTTATCCGTGATTTCCATTTTTGATGTCAGTAACGTAGACACATTCGCGAGAACTGTCTGTTGGTTTTTCTCTTTCGGTATTCCGAAGATGATTAAGTTAAGTTTTCGGTCTTTTACTTCGATTTCCAGAAGTTTCGTTTCGATTGTATCACACTTTAACTTTTGCTCCTCAAGCTGGCTTTCTAGACTAGTAATCTTCGCATCACGATACTTCGATTCATTTTTCAAAGTCTGAACCTCATCCGAAATCGACGACAGTGTAACAGCAAACTTTTTGTTGGTTAATTATGAGATCCAGTTTCTTTCCCAGTGCCTTCATTCCATCATCAAATGTTTTCTGGCTGACTGACGACATAATTCTTTAGCTATAAAATCCGCTCTCAGGTGAGATTTATGCCTTCATTTAGAATTTCATCAAATACAGACTTACTGGCAAGGAGCAGTATCCAAGCAGTATCCAAATGACAGAGACCGGTTTAAGGCCGGTATAACTAGTCAAACAAGTTCACTCGTTGAATGATAGATCGCTCCCTCTCTAATTAAAAGATTCTGACGTCACAGCTATAACAATTCACTAATACACAGTAGTGTATTATATGTCACTCAGTTATATATTTCTGTATATAACTTATATAGGCCTAGTCAGTGAGTCATGTATATTTATAAGTAGTAGATTAAATCTGTCACTGAGTTATGGCCTTTGCAAAACAAAAGTGATCCGTTTATCTGGCCTCCCCCAGGCTATTCAGCGTGTCCCCAGGTGGCGATAGGGGAACGCTCTACAGATATGTAGGGTACCTCCATAGGAGGCACGGACCAAGGGGGGACCTTGTCCCTGGAGGTCTATAATATAATCTGGGGCACCCTTGCCCGGGGTCATAAATATAGGTGGAGGAGGAAGAAGGCCCCTCAAATGTACACTCAAAAGGGCCCACTGGTTTGTCCACAAGTTCCATGAGTTGCAAACCTTCTCCCAGCAATGGGTTAAATTGCATGGCGATGCAGAACACCATCGCGGGAGGATCCTCTATAGGAGGACAACTGTGGCAGGGCGTAAGATCCAGATCTAAGGGCAACGGCCTCTGCAAAGGGCTGCCTCGACCCTTTCGGGGTACCTGCAAGACTGGGGACCTTGCGGTCAACTCTATTCCCACTTGAGGAGTGGCGCCCCTCGGGGAAATTTTAGCCTAGTATACGACACAGCATTTGCACGGGATTCTGACTAATGGACAATTCTTCTGGGATTGGTATGTTTTGATGGACGTCTTTGGGCTGAAAAACCTCCTCCTAGCTAATTTATCTATTATGGGTTGCCTCACCGTAGTAGCATAATATTTGTAGGCATGAATATATAATGAGTCGGAAGTAATGGGCTTGTGATTGTTTATGCAGGATGTCAACTCTTGTTGATAGATGGGCCTCGCCAAGTAGGATAAATCATGTTGTGAACCAGATGGACCCACGATTGCAAAAAGCCTCCATTCAACTGGATATCCCAGGGATTTCTTTCTGTTCGGTTCTAAGTCGGCTTAAGAATGTCGTGTACACTTGAGAAGATATGTGATCCCCGTCCTGCACTGGTATCTGGGATCATTGCTTTTCCTGAGGCGAAAAGAATTTCAATGATTTAAAGAGCACGAAAATTGGAGCTTGGAACGTAACAACGTTAAAAATTGACCATTGTATCAACATTCTGACTGATAAGCTAAAATAATTTAAAATGGACTTAATTAGAATTTCAGTAACTCATATCCCAGGGGTGGGAAGTATAAAATTAGGTTATATAGGATTGGTTTACTCAGAAAGGAAGGATGGGGTACATAGGGAGTAGGGCTCATGATGAATAAGGGAGCTGCTAAGTCTTATTTAGGCTGGGAAGGTATTAATAATAGAATACTAATTGCTCATTTTATGACTAGAAAGTTCAGGGTGTCAGTTATAGTAGTATACGCCCCTGTAGAACCGACTGATGGAGATACTAGCGACTCAGATGAATTTTACTTACAGTTACAGGAGCAAATAGACAAGGTACCAGGTAGAAATATGATGTTTTTATTGGGAGATTTTAACGCCCAGGTTGGTAGAAATAGGGATAGATGGTATCCTAGCGTAGATAAATTTGGTGTAGGAAAAGAAAACAGTAATGTATGCAGACTTTTGCAATTTTGTAGGTATAACAATCTAGTTATAACCAATACGATGTTTGGTCATAAAATGGCTCATAAGCTAACATTGTATTCACGTGATGGTAAGACAGCAAACCTTATTGATTATGTTATAGTAAACCGAAGACTAGCAGGATCAATACAAGATACTAGGGTATATAGGAGTGCTGTTATTGATGTTAAAAATAAAGATCACCATCTAGTAGTGTCAAGGGTTAATTTAAAGCTGAAATTTCGGAAGGGTAACTACCTCCCAGGAATTTATGATGTTGGTAGACTCCAGGATCAAAATTTAAGAGAAACTTTCCAGGAAGAGTTGAATACTAATCTTAAGAGTTTAAAATTTTCTAATGTGGCAGAAGGTTGGAATAATTTTAACAAAACAATTTGTGAAGTTGCTGAAGGTGTCTAAGGGAAGAAATCTCGAACTGCAGCTAAGAATATTAGTGAAAAAAACTTTATGTTTAGTAGAAAGGAGAAACGACTTGCACAAAAATTATCTGAGTGATGGATCGCATGAAAACAAAAGAAATGTAAAGAAAGTGGAGAAAGCATTGAAATATGAACTAAGGAGGTGTGAAGTGGAGGCCATGGATAAAATTGCCGAGGATTTAGAAGATGCAGCTAGACGGCATATTAGTAAAATATTGTACTGGCAGGTTAACAAATTGAGAGGTAGTAGTCAATCCGGACTTGTCCTAGTTAAAGATAGGAAAGGGGTGGCAATTAGCGATAAGGAAAAAGCTAAAGCGAGATGGGCCGAACATTTTGAGAACTTGCTTAACCGAGAAAGAGTTACAGCAAAAAATATAGAGGAACATGAAAAAGTTTGTGACACCTTGGATGTAACGGAAGATTTGTTTTGTGAGGAGGAATTAGCAACAGTACTAAAAGGATTAAAGAATAATAAGGCTCCAGTTGCTGATAGGGTGGTAAATGAGTTTCTTAAATATGGTGGCTCTGAGGTTAGAAATAAGTTACTGAAGATTATGAATATGATTTTAGAAAAGGGGGAAGTACCTAACAGTTTTAGAAAAACCTTAATTAAGCCACTTCATATGAAAGGTGACAAAAGTGAGTATGATAATTATCGAGGCATTAGTCTGGTCTATATAGGTAGCAAATTACATAGTAATATGATACCTTTTAGACTGAGAGATGCCGTAGACAAAGTTTTAAAAGGAGAACAGTGCGGTCTTAGAAAAGGTAGAGGATGTGTTGACCAAATTTTCACTCTTAGGCTAATAATTGAGAAGTGCCTAAGTTTTCAAACACCTTTGGTCCTCAGTTTTATAAATTATGAGCAAGCTTTCGATTTTGTTGATAGAGGAGCTTTAGTAAAGGTTTGATACATGTATTTTATTCCAGACAAATACATTAAAGTGATTAGTGTTATTTACAAGAATAACACTGCCGCGGTTAAGGTAGGAAATGAGGTTAACAGTTGGTTTAGCATTAAATCAGGAGTTAAGCAGGGTTGTGTTCTATTCCCCGTTATATGGATTATTTTAATGGATTTTGTCTTAAGTCTTACAGGAAATGCAATGGAGTACCCTGGAGTGAAATGGGGAGGAAAAGTTTCCTATAATTAGATTATTCTGATGATTGAAGCATCCTAGATGAAAATGTGAGTAAAATGAAAGAAGTTCTAGAGGTTTTGCGAGTTCAGGGTGCTAGTATTGGTTTGAAAATTAATGTTAGGAAGACTAAGTCACTAAGGCTAGGAATAAGTGAAGATGAAAAGGTGACGTTGGGTAATGAAAAGATTGATCAGGTGGGCAGCTTCACTTACCTTGGTAGTATTATTAGTAAAGATGGTGGGAGCAGTGAAGATGTTAAAAATAGAATAGCCAAGGCTCAGGGTGTTTTTTCACAGTTAAAAAAAGTCTGGAAGAATAGGAAGATAAGTCTGCAAACCAAGATTAGAATCTTAGAAGCTACAGTGATGACAGTGGTCAAATATGGCTCTGAAGCATGGACGCTCCGAAAAGCGGATGAAGATTTGCTAGATGTTTTCCAGAGAAATTGCTTAAGGATTGTTCTGGGTACCCGGCTGACTGACCGTATTTCAAACAATAGGCTATACGCTAGGCTATAACAATAGGCTATAAAATGTGGTTCAATACCGCTTTCTAGGTCTATAATGAAAGAAAGGTTGAGGTGGTTAGGGCATGTTGTGCGGATGAAGGATGACAGATTGCCGAAGATTGTTCTTTTCGGCCAACCATCTAGGGCTAAACGGAAAGCAGGTCGTCACCGTCTGGGGTGTGAGGACGTCATAAAGAAAGATTTAAAGGAAATGGGAACTTCGTGGGCGGGTGTAAAAAGGGAGGCTTTGAATAGATTGGGGTGGAGGAGGAGCGTGCGCAGCTGTGTTGGCCTCAGGCGGCTTGGTGCTGCGATGAGTTGTTAGTAGTAGTAATACACAGTAGTGGTCAAACTAGTTGGTTACGCAACCTAAGCTGTTGAGATTTTAAGCATGTTTTTTATCCGACTGAATTGAAACTTATTTAGCTGTTAACTCTTTGAACTCTAATTCAATACAAGGGTATATAAGTTATGCCGTGGGGGAATATAAGGTTCTTATAGAAAGTGTTGTCGAAGAGGGTTCATTCAAAAGGGTTCATTCAATTGAAAGTTGAAAGGGCTAGTGCCTTTCTTAATAGTTGAAAGTGATTGGAGAGCGACTAACGCACCTCTCACGCCCATTATTTTCCCAAGCACATCCAATGAAAATTTTGAGATATCTATTTTGTTCAACGTAGTTGAAACTTCTGGAAATTAGGTCTTTTTAGGATGATAAACCCCTCAGAGCCCTCATTGCAAGGGTTGTAAGTTATGCCCTGGGGGCATATAAGGTGTATATAGAAAGTTGTTGTAGAAATTTCAAAAAAGGCTAGTTTGATTGGAAAGTGAAATTGCACTTTTTAATAGTCGAAAGTGACTGGAGAGTAATTAACCCCCCTCTCACGCCCACCCTTTCCCCCAAAAACATTCAATCAAAGTTTAGAGATAGCAGTTTTGTTCAACGTAGTTGAAAGTTCTGTAAATTATGTATTTAAGGGGCGACCATACTTGAAGCGACCTTCCTATCTCTCCCATAGTAAGCGTTTTTAGTTTGTCTGACATTAATAGTTGAGGAAGTTAGGCGGTGTCAGTCTTTTCTAATAGAATAGAATCAGGTGAACATTTTGATTTAGCAAAATGCTAAAGCCGACACCTATTTTTCCTGAAATCCCAAAAAACTCGAAAACCTATTTTGGGTTTGCCTGCAAGATCACTGCAGTCAATATTGTCGTAATTGGGACTTAAAAATGCAGCTAAAAATATTCTATTGAAGCAGTTGCAGCATATTTTTTATAAAAAACACTTGCTGACTGCAGTCCCTTCGAATACTTTACATACCAACGTTTCAAATTGCTTATCACCCGACAAAGAGCCTAAAATACTTGGAATCAAACAGATGTGGGCGCATAAATTATGCTGAGGGGGTTAACGCTTCATTTTGTTCAAAAGCGTAAGGAACCCCTGGAAGTCGCCCTCTTCGAGTTTGTTTACTCAAGTCTGTGTGAAATCTGATACCTTTGTGTTTGAGCCTTTTTGCCGACCAGGAAAAGGGCTCGAATCGGCCAAAACGGCTCTGGAATGACGTCCCCCCTTAAGGATGACAAACCCAGCAAAGCCCCCAGTGCAAAGGTTGTAATTTATGCCCTGGGGGCATATAAGGTTTTTATAGACAGAGTTGTCGTAAAAAGAGGCTCATTCAATTTGAAATTGAGAGGGTTAGTGCCCTTTTTAATAGTGGAAAGTGACTGGAGGTTAACTAACCCCCCTATCACACCCAACATTCCTCCAAACACATCCAATCAAAATTCTCAGATAGCCATTTTGTTCAACGTAGTAGAAAGTTATGGAAATTAGGTCTTTGAGAATGACACCCCCCCCCCCAGCCCTCAGGGCAGGGGTTGTAAGTTATGGCCTGGGAGCATATAAGGTTTTTATTGAAAGTGTTGTCGTATAAACTTCAAAAGGGCTCAGTTGATTGGAAATTGAAAGGGCTAGTGCCATTTTTAATAGTTGAAAATGATTGGAGAACGACTAACGCCCCTCTCACGCCCACCATTTCCCCAAATACTTCCAATCAAAATTTGGAACACACCCAATCAAGTAACGGTTGAAGTTTATACCCTGGGGGTATATAAGTTGCTTACAGAAAGTGTTGTCGTAGAAACTCAAAAAGGGTTTATTCGATTGGAAATTGAAAGGCCTAGTGCCCTTTTCAATAGTCGAAAGTGATTGGAAGGCATGACATTTGTATAGTAAAAATCGATGTGGGTATAATGTATTATTTTTTGTTGTTGTTCTTGTTTAGTACAGGGCACTTCGTATCGAAGGATTTGTCGTGGGAACTTCGAAAAGGGCTCATTCGATTGAAAATAGAAAGGGCTGATGCCTTTTTTAATAGTCGAATGTGATTGGAGGGCAACTAATCCCCTCCCACTCCCACCCTCTCATTTGCACATTATGTTTAAAAACTAAATTTTTCCTTAAGATTAAATCAAAATGCACGGTGTTAATGTCAATTCTCAATAAGGCATCTCAGCAGTATCCCAAGAACAACTGAGGGTACTATGTTTAAACTTTCGGGGCTACTTCTGCTCTTAAATTTTACCAAATCAAAATAGCGTAAGTGCATCCAAGCTGTGAAAGAAAGTAAACAGCTACCCTCAAATCACTTTCGATTATTAAAAAGGGCGCTATCCCTCTCAATTTTCAATTGAATGAGCCCCTTCTGAAGTCTCTAGGACAACGCTGTCTATAAAAATCTTATATGCCCCCAGGGCATAAGCTACAACTTTTACCCTTGGGGCTCTGGAGGGTATGTCATTCTCAAATACATAATTTCCAGAACTTTCAACTTCGTTGAAAAAAATGGCAATCTAAAAATTTTGATTGGAAGTGTTTGGGGAAAAGGTGGGCGTAAGAGGGGGTTAGTTTCCCTCCGATCACTTTTGACTTTTAAAAAGGGCACTAGCCCTTTGAATTTCCAATCAAATTAGCCCTTTTTCACGTTTTTACGACAAAGCTCTCAATAAAAACCCTGTGTTCTCCCAGGGCATAAATTATAACCCTTCCCCTGAAGACTGTGGGGGGAGTGTCCTGCTCAAAGATACAATTTCTAGAACTTCCAACTGTGTTGAACAAAATGGCTATCTCTAAATTTTTATTGGATGTGTGTGGGGAAATGGTGGGCGTAGAAGGAGTGTTAGTTGCTTTCCAATCACTTTCGACTATTAAAAAGGGCCCTAGCCATTTCAATTTCCAATCGAAAAAGCCGTTTTCGAAGTTTCTACGACAATGCTTTCTATAAAAAACCTTATATGGCCCCTGGGCATAAATTACAACCCTTGCCCTGAGGGCTGTGGGGGGAATACCCTCCTCTAAAATACAATTTCTATCTGGAAATCAACAACGTTGAACAAAATGGCTATCTCAAAATTTTGATTGGATGTGTTAGGGGAAATGGTGGGCGTGGAAGGGGTGTTAGTTGCCTTCCTATAACTTTCGACTTTTAAAATGGGAACTAGCCATTCCAATTTCCAATCGAATGAGCCCTTTCCGAAGTTTCTACGACAACTCCTTCGATACAATGTGCCCTGGTTTAAAGGAAAAAACAATAATACATTGTGTCAACATCGTTCTTTACTTAGGCCGCGCTATTGCGCTGCCTTTGATAATAGCCTCTTTTAAAAGAAAAAAAAATAGCGTCAAGAGTGAGCTATTGAGGAGAGGCAACTACCCTTATATACGTTTTATTTCGTTTGTTTTAAGTTTTAATGTTGCTCCTTACTTTCAGCTGAAAAACCTGTTTTTTTAAAATTTAATTTCTGATTGTTTTTTAAATAATACTGGGAAATTCAGCGCCTCCTTTATGGAAATTCTCTTCCCCCATGAAAAATGCTTCCATGGAACGATCCTCCAACGTAATATTCACGCTCTGACTCCCCCCTCTCCTACCAGAAAAGTCCCCCCTGAAAACGTCATGCCCTGAAGCGTAAACAATGGGCGAAGTTCATAACTTACAGCCCTTCCCCCGGGGACTGTGGAGGATTAAGTCGTCCTAAAAGACATAGTTATTAGATTTTTCGACTTTGCTGAACAAAATAGCTATTTCAAAATTTTGGTCCCGTGACTTTAAAAAAAATGAGCGTGGGAGGGATCCCAGTTGCCCTCCAACTTTTTTTGTCACTTGAAAAGGGCACTAGAACTTTTAGTATCCGTTCGAGTGAGCCATCTCGCAACATTCTAGGTACATTGGGTCGATAAGATCACCCTGGAAAAAAACAACAACAAATAAACACGCATCCGTGATCTTTCTTCTGGCAAACTGGTTCAAATAAACGGACTCGTGATACTTATAGCCCTTTCCCCAGTGGGCTGATGCCATTCTTAAATGCATAGTAATTGGATTTTATAACTATGCAAACAGAATACTTTTCTCAGTGTTTTGATCAGATGGTCTTGAGGAAGAAGGAGCGTGGGAGGGAAGCTAGTTGCACTCCATTCTTTTTGGTGTCTTAAAAAGGGAGCTAGAACTTGTCATTTCCGTTCGGTTTACCCCTCTCCCAATCTACTAAGACCATTGGTTCGATGCGATCACCAATGGGGAAAAAATAAACAAATAAACACGAATCCGTGATTTTTCTTATGGCGAAAATGTAAAATTCTACAATTATTGTTTTAAAAAATAAAGTTGTGAGACAGAGTCTAACTTCAGTGTAAAAAGCGAAGCGTAGAGGAGCGGAGAGCCTCTTTAATAGACGGAAAAATTTCTGTTCGTTTTTATTTTTAATGTCGGTCCTTACTTTCAGTTAAAAAAAACTTGTTTTTTTTATTTAATTTCTGAACGCCTTTGAATTAATGCAGGTTTTGATTTTGGCTCACAGTGCATGAATAACTAAAACGAAATTTTGTATATTAAGTTTCCTTTTTTGGCTAAATAGCTTTCTCGAAAGTTGTTTAATTTTATTTACGAATGTTTTTATTAGTAACAAACATACGTAACTTCTGAATTAACTTACGTGACGAACTTCTGTATTCGTATATTTTTATTACGTATATTAGGGGGTTCGCCCCCTAGTGAATACCTCGATCTTTACGCTAGATTTCAAATTTATTTCCAATTCTTTAAGAATGACCCCTTAATCACAAAGGCCATTAATTAGAATAAATAGATCTTATGAAAGTACTAAAAAAGCTTTAGCGTAAAGATCGAGGTATTGACTAGGGGGTGAACCCAATCATATACTTAATAGTTTCTGTCCGTTATAAGTTTTGATGTTGAAAAGTTTTTCAGTTGGAAACCTTTTATTTCTGATCGTTTTTTTAAATAATGCTGGGAAGTTCGACACCCCCTTCACAGCAATGTCCCTTACCCAATGAAAACTTCCTCCATGGAAAGATCCTCCCACGTAACCACCGATCCCCCCCACTACTAGAAAAAGCCCTGAAAACGTCTGTATACTTCCCAATAACTAATACTATACGTAAACATTGGGCAAAGTTCATGACTTTCAACCCTTCCCCCGGGGACTCTGAGGGATTAAGTCATCCTCAAAGACATAGTTATTATACTTTTCGCTCATGTTGAACAAAATGGCTATTTCAAAATTTTGATCGGGTGACTTTGAGAAAAGAATGAGCGTGGGAGGGGGCCTAGTTGCTCTCCATTTTTTTGTCACTTAAAAAGGGCACTATTTCCGTTCGAACGAGCCCTCTCACGATATTTTAAGACCACTGGGTCAATAAGATTACCCCTAGAAAAAACAACAACAAACAAACAAACAAATAAACGCATCCGTGATCTTTCTTCTGGCAAAAAACACAAAATTCCACATTTTTGCAGATATGAGCTGGAAACCTCTACAGTTGAAACCTACTACATGCTAAATCTGATGGTGTGATTTTCATTAGGATCTTATGACTTTTAGTGGTTGTTTCCCCTTTTTTTTGAAAATAAGGCAACTTTTCTCAGGCTCGTAACTTTTGATGGGTAAAACTAAACTTTATGAAACTTATCAAACAGTTCATGGTAACGAACTGTAAGTAACGAGCGACCCGACTCAATAGTAACCAAAACTCTAAAAAACGGAATTTTGATACCAGCAGATACATCAAAAAATTGTATTTTTATGTTGATTTGAAATTTTTAAGTTTCATCAAGTTTAATCTTATCCATCAAAAGTTACGAGCCTGAAAAAATTTCCCTTATTTTCAAAAAAAGGGGGAAACGCCCTCTAAAAATGATAGAATCTTAATGAAGATCAAACCATCATATTCAGCGTATCAGAGAACCCTGCTGTAGAGTTTTCAAGCTCCTATCTGCAAAAATGTGGAATTTTGTATTTTTGGCCAGAGCGAAGTTCACAAAAGCGTGTTTATTATTTTTTTTTCCAGGGCTGATCGTATCGATCCCGTTGTCATGGAAAATCGCGAGAGGGCTCATTTAAACGGAAGTCAAACTTCTAGTGCCCTGTTTAAGAGACCAAAAACATTGGAGGGCAACTAGGCCCCCTCCCACCCTTATTTTTTCCCAAAGTCACCTGATCAAAATCTTGAGATAGCCATTTTGTTCAGCACCGTCAAAAATCTAATAAATATGCCTTTGAGGATGACTTAATCACCTACAGTCCCCGAGGGAAGGGCTGCAAGTTATGAACTTTGCCCATTGTTTACATATAGTATTTGTTATTTGGAAGAATCAGACGTATTCAGGAGGGATTTTTTCAGGTGAGGAGGGGGGTCGGAAGAGGGGGGCTACGTGGGAGGATCTGTTCATGGAGAATACTTTCATGGGGAAGGGACATTTCTATGAGGGGGGGGGCGTTGGATTTCCCAGCATTATTTAAAAAAACGATCAGAAATTAAACAAAAACAGAAGTTTTTTCAACTGAAATTAAGGAGCAACATTAAAACTTAAAATAAACGAGAATTATTACGTATATGAGGGGTTTTCCCCCTAGTCAAAACCTCGCTCTTCACGCTAAAGTTCGTTTAGCACTTTCAAATAAGCTATCTATTGTAATTAAACCGCCTTTGTGATTCAGGGGTTATTCTTAAGGAATAGGAACAGAATTCGAACTTTAGCGTAAAGAGCAAAGTATTGACTAGGGGGAGAACCCATCATTTACGTAATAAAAATATACGAATATAGAAGTTCGTTACGTAAGTTATTTTGTGTGTTACGTCAGATCAAAATTTCGAGAAAGCCATTTAGCCAAAAAAAGTAAAATTTATATGCAAATTTCATTTTAATTATTCATGTACGGTGAGCCAAAATCAAAGCTGCATTAATTCAAAAACTTTCAGAAATTAAACAAAAAAAGCAAGTTTTTGTTACTGAAAGTAAGGAGCAACATTAAAACTTAAAACAAACATAAATTATTCTGTATATGAAAGGGGCTCTCCCCTCCTCAACGCCTTGCTCCTTACGCTGAAGTTTTTTATTGTTTTAAGAAATAGAGTTGAGGAAGAGTCAAACTTTAGCGTAAAGAGCAAGGCGTTAAGGAGGGGACAGCCCCTTTCATATAAGGGATAATTTCTGTTCGTTTTAAGTTTAAATGTTGCTCCTTACTGTCAGTTACAAAAACCTGCTTTTTTTATTTAATATATTTAAAATCAGCATAAAATCTGATTCTTTTGATGTATTTATTGGTGTCAAAATTCCGTTTTTGGGAGTTTCGGATACTATTGAGCCGGGTCACTCCTTACAGTTCGTTACCACGAACTGTTTGAAACACTCTCTATTGTGCAAATATATAGCCTAAATTATATATTACCCATGCGTCAATCTTGTTTCAACATGGTTAGCCGTAAATTGAACCAACGCTGACGAAATCAAGAAGCGGAGACACACATGGAAAATATATAATTAATATATAAGTAATACATAAGCATATATCTAACTTATACAGTAATATATGACTTAGCCTATTTAATATATAAGTACATCCCCCCCCCCGCCAGGTTCCCTTCAGACAGTTCCACCCCGTAAAATTTCTTGCGGACAATTCAGCCTGAATTTCACTCTGGAAATGCCTCCTTCCGTGGAATTTTTTTTCTGGAAATCAAAACATGTGAAAATAGACCCCGGATATTTCCTCCAAAACATCTCCCCATGTGAAAGTGAGCTCGCAAAGAGAATGGAAGACAACTAAAAATAATTTCGTATACGAATTCTTTCAAATCCCACCAGCGTAAAATTTTCTCTGGAAAATTCAACTCCTCCCCGGGATTCCCCTGACGGGAACTCCTCTTTGAAAATCCACTCCAAGCACACCCCCCCCCCCCGAAAAATTTCTGTATACTTCCCAATAACAAATTAAATACGTAAACAATGGGTATGTTTCATTACCTACAGGAATCTCCCCACGGACTATTGGGGGTCATTTTACCCCCTAAAGACATAGTTATTTGATTTTTTCAACTATACTGAACAGAATGGCCATCTTAAAATTTTCATCAGATGACTTTGGGAAATAAATGGGCGTGGGAGGGAGGACAGTTTCCCTCCAATCGTTTTTCTCACTTAAAAAGAGCACTATAACTTTTAATTTCCGTTTGAACGCGTAATCTCCCGATCTTCTACGACCATTATTTAAATGCGAACAGCCCTTGGGAACAAACAACAAAAAAAACAAATAGACACGAATCCGTGACCTGTCTTCTTCTGACGAATATAGCAAAATTCCACATTTTTGTATGTAGGAGCTTGAAACCTCCACAGTATGGTTCTCAGGTACACTAAATCTGATGGTGTGATTTCGCTGAATCTGATTGTGAGAAATTATCAAGATTTCTTGAATTTTAGGGGGTGAAAATCAGGCAAATTTTCTCAGGCTCGTAACTTTTGCTGGGTAACACTAAGCTTGGTGAATCTTATATATTTGATATCAAACAGGTCGTGGAATGAACTGTTAGCAAGGAGCGATGCGGCTCTCTAGTAACTGAAACTGTAAGAAATCGAGTCTTGATAATAATACATATATAAAAAAAATTGAATTTTGATTTTTATTCAAAATATATAAAATTCGTACAGTTTGATGTTACCCATCAAAAATTACGAGCCGGAGAATATTTGCCTATTTTTTTAAAAAGGGGTGAAACACCCCTAAGAAATCAATTGAGCTTTTATTAAAATCACACCATGAGATTCAGAATACCAGATAACCCTAATGTAGAGGTTTCAAGCTCTTGCAAACAAAAATGTAGAATTTTGAACTTTTTGCCAGAAGCAAGATCACGGATGCCTGTTTATTTGCTGTTGTTGTTTATGTTTTTTTTTTCCAGGGGTGATCGCATCAATCCAGTTATCCTAGAAGATCAGAATAGGGCTCATTCGATAAGAAATCAAAAGCTCTAGTGCCCTTTTTAAGTGACCAAAAATATTGGAGGGCAGCTACTCCCCCTCCCACCCGCTTTTTTACCCAAAATTGTCCTATCGAAATTTTGAGATAGCCATTTTCTTTAGCATGGTCGAAAAATTTAACACCTATGTTTTTAGAGGGGGGGGGGGTGAGGGTGCTTACGTGGGAGAATCTTTCCATCAAGTAGCTTTTGTGGGAAAGGGATTTTCCATGGGAGGGGAGCTCGATCTCTCTGCATTAATTAAAAAACTATCAGATATTAAATTAAAAAGTTTTTTTTAACTGAAAGTAAGGAGTAACATTAAAATGTAAGACGAACAGACATTATTACATACATGAGAGGGTTGCACCCTCCTCAGTACATTGCTCTTTACGCTAAAGCGGTTATTGAATTTTGAAAAGCTAAATATTCTAATTAAACGGCCCTTGTTTATCAGGAGTCATTCTTAAATAATTGGAACAAAAAGTTAAACTTTAGCGAAAAGAGTGAGGTACTGAGGAGGGTCACACACATTGGAAATATATAATTTTGGCTGTATTTTTGCATATTAGGAGGTGTATCCTTTCAGCCTCAATTCTAAGATTACACTCTTTTTTGACTGTAAAAGAATTAGATTTTTTTTGGAATAGTATTTAGGACAGAAATATACATAAAACAGATAAGTGACTTTTAATTTTCAAAAAAGGCACACAGGCTTGCAGTTGTTTAGGGACAAACGCAGGAGGAAGGGAGTTTTAGGCTCGATAACCCTAAAACTCAAAACTGTGCCCTAAAGTTAAGATAACAGCTTGAATAACGAGCCAAGACCTTTTTCTTCGAATGCTAGACTGACTTTCTCTACAAAACTCCTTTATTTCCTTCTATAATCCTTCTTTTCCGTACAGTCAGGGACTAATAAATTGGTTCGCAGGAAGTTGAAGCCCTAAACAGAAAGTGGAGGCGACTACCTTTGTTGAAGAAAGCCCTAGGGGAAGGTAAAATGTCAGTTTTGAAATTTTGGACTTTAGTGTCTACCATCAAGGATAGAAACTCAGCTTTCGTTCACTTTATGAACGGTATTATGTCATTGCCCCATAGAGGTGCTTCGGTTGAACGTCAGTTCTTGCTGTTAAAGCTGTTTTGGATCCCCTTCGAGAATAGACTATTGCCAGGAAGAACACCCAATATCATGCAAGTCAGGAGAGAAGTACCGAATTCTGAGATTTGGGATGTTCCAACAGAGCTAGTTAGAAGCACGAGGAAGTGAAAGTCAAAGCTGACTGACCTTGATTGATTTTTTTTCTGTTATTATATTCGTTCTTGATTCTAACGGAAATCTCTGTTGTAGCCTGTATTTTGAACATAAATAATACTCTTGGTTTTAATTAAAAAATTATGTAGCTGAAATTTTTAGATGACACACTTTGGAATGCCACTCCCCCATTTCAGTCCTCTATTTGGATAAAATGGGAGGGAATTGGTAGTGTAAACTGTATGTCTGAAAAAAGTGCCAAAAAAGAGACAATAAACAATAAACAAAAATTGCTTTTTCGTGGGGTTTCAACAGAAAAAGGTTAAATTGTCTAAATGATGCATGCTTAAAAATTGTCTATTTACAGGATTTGGTTAAAAAAAAACGCTTTGATAAGGATAACCAATAAACTTGTACATATGTCTGAGTAAACATATTGAATAAACATATTGACCTAGTGGTTTAATATGTTTGTTGCACGATGCCACTCAGATGAGAAAATCAACATTTCAACTTTATCTTAAATGCATGTTCCCCCCTTTGTGGAAGTGACAACTGTAGTGACCGACGGGATGATTAACCTGAGACCGTTCGTCATATCTGTATAGCTGCCATCATAGACATCTGAGAAGAAAGAGAAGAATTATTAATTTGCATTCGTCTCATGAAAACACTTGTATAAAATTGTAAATTACTGTATATTTTAATTTTGGAATTACGAGTAAAGTTGTCCAGTTTAAGCTTCAGAAGCTTAATAGGGGAAATTACTGAGAAAAATTACTAAAATGACAATATGGGGTGGAAAGGGAGGGGAGGATAGAGTATACAATACACAGAGTAAAACAAGTAGGATGCTTTTCCACAAGCCCTCCTAAATAGATATTCTATAAGAAGTTATCGTGGTGGATTTTTTTCAACATTTTAATAATTTTTTTTCATCGTGGTGAAAAGAAAATCTGTTAAAGAGATGTATTTACCTGTGGTAATTCCTCAAAGCTCATAGTCTAGATCAATTTCTAATAGTTTAGAAAAAAATTTCTTTTTCAAAGCCTTTTATTGCCAACTTAAGATCTTATTTGTTATACTAGTCCAAGAAAACAATCACAAAAATAGGCCAAACCTCAGTATTTTAGCGAAAGAAATATTTTTTGCCCTAAAATTTTCAAAATTTTCTTAATAACATATTCCAACTCGACAAAATTTGGCAGTGTAAAGATACTTGTTTATTCGGAAAAAGGAGGGGGAAGGAGGGGGTTGGAGAATCTCGAATTTAAATTTCAACAACACTTTCTGGATTTTTAGGTCATTTTCTATTAATTCAAGTCCAAGAAAACAAAAATGACACGAGAATTAGAAAGTTCAGTCCCTCAGTATCCCTTATCTACTCTAAGCAAAGGCTGAAAGGGATGAAAACTGAAAATCCTGATTCGTCTAGTATTAGATTGATTAAAAGGTCGTTTCCTATTAATTCAAGTTTTGGGAGACCAAAAATGACATCATAGTCGAAACCAATATCGTTTAGTACCCTATCTTCACAATAAGTGAGGACTAAGAACAACAAATTGAGCAGTCTCAACGATGAACAAACAAACAAGACTATGGCCAGTAGAAAGAAAAGATAAAAACTAAAACGACGCGGATATATTGCTTGTATGAAACGAGGTTCCTTCAACGTTGATAAAAACTAAAATAACTCAAAACAAATAAAATCCAAAACTAAGAAATAAATGTAACCAATATCAATCTCTACAATTGTCGCAACTGAGACTATCAAAAAGTTCGTGGTAACGAACTGTAAGTAAGGAGCGACTCGGCTGAATAGTAACCGAAACTTCAAAAACGGAATTTTCATATCAATAGTTACAACAAAAGAATCAGCTTATGATGCTAATTCCAAATATACAAGATTCATCAAGTTTAATGTCACTCATCCAAAGTTACGAGCCTGAGAAAATTTGGCTGATTTTTTAGATAGAGGGGAAACACCCCCTAAGAAAAAGAAGTTTTAGTGACAATCACACCATCAGATTCAGCGTACTAGAGAACCATACTGTACAAGTTTCAAGTTCCTATCTGCAAAATGTGGAATGCTGCTATTTTTGCCAGAAGACAGATCACGGATGCGTGTTTATTTTTTTTTTTCCAGGGGTGATTGTATCAAAATAATGGTCCTAAAAAATCAAGAGAGGTTGCATTCGAACGGCGAGTTCTAGTGCCCTTTTAAGTGACCAAAAAGATTGAAGGGCAACTGGGCCCCCTCCTACACGCATTTTTCGCCAAAATTATCTGATCAAAATTTTGAGATAGCCATTTTTTTCAGTATAGCTGAAAGATCAAACAATTATGTCAGTAGAGAGGCCTCATGAGCTCCGACGATAACACCACCCCTTCGAATCCCGATCCGGACACTTTTTTTTAAAACTCCCACGCGAACACCATATATGGGCATAGAGTCCCTAGGGAGAATGATTACGTAATGGGGTCAATGACCTCTTTTTTCAAGGTCGATTTATTTGATGTTTCTATGTGTAATAGCTCCGGGGCGAAGGTTGCACATGCGCATTGATTCTAACGGGAACAATGTTATTGATCTAGGACTCGAGGGGGAAGTGAATTTCCGAGAACTTGATTGCGTAATCGAGGGGAAGTGGATTTCTGAGAAATCGATTTACATAAGCGCTAGGGGAAATTATTGATTCACGAAGGGGAAATTATGAAACATTAAGGCTTCTTTAATCTTAGGTCTGAGGAAGGGGGAATTAAGAAACAAACATGGCTTGATTGTTGTTTTGTTATATGTAAGTGATATATCTCTACTGTGTAATTGTTTTGAATAATCGCTAGGGGAAATTATTGATTCACGAAGGGAAGAATTTAGAAAAATTAAGGCTTCTTTACTCTGAGGGCTGAAGAATTGTGTAATTATTACAAACACCGTTAGTATGGGGTTTTAGGTTAGATAAACATGATAAAGCGCACATGTGAACTTGATTTAGATAATCTCTAGGGGAAATTATTGATTCACGAAGGTTAGAATTAAGAAACATTAAGGCTTCTTTAATCTTAGGTCTGAGGGATAAACATTCTTTAGGACAGAGAGAAAAATTAATATTTTATTTTTAAATAGGGCTTCATTGATCTTTAGTGTCAGGAATCATAATTGACATCACATGTTATCTTGGAATTATGCGGGAGTCTAAAGAGATAGAAATTCTATTTTTAAATACGGCTTCACGGAGCTTTAAGTCGGAGAGATAAATTGATATTCTAACGAAACCCTAATAGTTTAGCTAGGAAAATTTATGAGATGAAGAGATTAACGTAGGAAAGGGTTTCCTAGAAATTTGAAATGCGTTAGCGCAGAGATGCCAAACAAAAGGAACACGCTGAAATTACGTTTAGGGATTATTTGGGTGAAACCATTTTATCCATTTTATGGGATTATTTTGGCGAAACAGTTTGAGCCATTTGAAAGAAGATTTTAAGAAAGGTTTTAGAAGAGAATTTGAGGGTGAAACTCTGTGGTCGTTATAATACACAAGTTCCATTTGAACAGTGTTGTGAGGTCCTCTACCCCAACCCCAAAGGGTTCCGATCCCCCACCCCAACCCCGAAGGAAGCCCCCGGTACTCAAAGGTCCCCCAAGCTCCCAAAGAGCCCCAGCCCCCCAAACGCCCTCCTCAGACCCTCAAAGGCCCTCCTCTGGTCCTCAAAGGGCCCCCGGACCCCCAAAGGGCCCCCCGGACCCCAGAGGCCCGCCCCCCCGTGCGCCATGGTCCCCCCGGCTCCCCCCGTGCCACCGGCGCCCCCAAAGGCCCACCCAGACCCCCAAAGGCCATCCCCGGGCCCCCCAAAGGACCATCGAGCTCCCAAAGGACCAACGGGGTCCCAAAGGCCCGACACCGGCCCCAAAGGTCACCCACGGTCCCATAGCGCCCCCGCCCCCCAAACGCCCTCCTCAGACCCTCAAAGGACATCCCCGGCCCCCCCCCCAAAGGCCCATCGAGCTCCCCACGGACCACCGGGTCCCAAAGGCCCTCCACCGGGCCCCAACGGTCCCCCAGGCACCCAAAGGCCCTCCCTGTCCCACAAAGGCCCCCCCAAGCTCCCAAAGGACCACCGGCGCCCCCAAAGAGCCACCCCGCCCCCCCAAGGCCATCTTCGGGCCCCCCCACCGCCCCTCGCGCTCCCACAGGACCCACCGCCCCCCACCGGCCCGCCCCCCGCCCCCAAATGTCCCTCCGGACCCCCAAAGGCCCTCCCTGTGCCCCAAAGGCCCACCGGTCCCCAAATGTCCCTCCGGCCCCCCAAAGGCCCTCCCGGTGCCCCCCCCGGGCACCCGTCTTTCGTTGGTGGGTGTTGTCTGAAACCAATGATTTGGATGTGTGGTTTGCTACTTCAGGCTTTTCTGAGCTAAGGTTTCCTAGTATTTCCTAGGTGAATGTTGTATGAAAACAATAGTTTGGGATGTGTAGTTTGCTATTTTTGACTTTTCTGATCTAGGTTTCTTAGTCTTTCGTTGGTGTATGTTGACTGAAACCGATGATTTGGGATATGTAGTTTGCTATTTTTGACTTTTCTGGGCTGGATTTCTTAGTCTTTCATAGGTGTGTGTTGTCTGAAACCTATGATTTGGGAGGGGTGGATTGCTACTTTTGACTTTTCTGAGCTGGATTTCTTAGAATTTCCTAGGTGTTTGTTGTCTGAAACCTATAGTTTGGGATGACTAGTTTGCTATTTTTGACTTTTCTGAGCTAGGTTTCTTAGCCGTTCATAGGTGAGTGTTGTCTGAAACCTATGATTTGGGATATGTAATTTGCTATTTCCGACTTTTCATAAACGGATTTCTTAGTCTTTCGTAGGTGTGGGGTGTCTGAAACCTATGATTTAGGATGTGTGGGGTGCTATTTTCTGACATTTCTGAGCTGGATTTCTTAGCCATTCGTAGGTGTGTGTTGACTGAAACCTATGATTTGGGATGGTTAATTTTCTATTTTTGACTTTTCTGAGCTGGATTTCTTAGTCATTCGTAGGTGTGTGTTGACTGAAGCCTATGATTTGGGAGGTGTAGTTTGCTTTCTGGACTTTTCAGATCTAGGATTCTTAGTCACTCATAGGTGTTTGTTGTCTGAAACTTCGAGTTTGGGATGAGTAGTTGGCTATTTCAGACTTTTCAGAGCTAAGCTTTCTTAG